>NC_134876.1:7823130-7933130 GCF_041734735.1 Babylonia areolata | reverse complement strand
TTTCAACTTCTTTCCCAGGTGGGTTTTTTTTCTTTCTTTCTTTCTTCCTTTCTTTTTTTTTCCTTTTTTTTCTTTGTTTTTTTCTGTTTTTTTCCTTCTTGGTTTTTTCTAAGTGCATAATCAATGGACTCAAGCTCAACAAGCAAAAGCATGTGATCGTTTCATAAACGTTCTTTTCAGATTTTCATGATCCAACAACGTATCCCATCAAAGTCAAACTTTATCAGTAATGTATTTTGCTATCATAATAGCTTTTTGTGCTTCTATTTGTAATCTCTGGTTTTTCCAGATTTTTCAATCCACCATTTTATTGATTATTTTGTTCACTGCATGAAGAAAATACCCAGTAATTTTGTTGTTTTTTGTTTGTTCGTTTGTTTGTTTTTCAAATAGCAATTGAGGTTCACATTTCAGCAATGCCTGGACAGAACTTTATGACAAGGTAAAATTAATTTTCAAATTTTCTTAACAGGGACAGCTTGATAAAGAAAACCATGTAATAAATCCTGTGCTCATTATTAGCAAAGAGACACTGACTCATCACTGACACTGATGCACAGGTGAATGTATTGCTACTGCGAGCACACTGCCCTGTGAATACAGCCATCGAGAAAAACACCTCTCACCTCTGCCAACAGGGTACCAAGCATCGCCATTGGTGATTCCGTCTTTAAACTTGCTGTTCAGATCACACAACTTGTGACTCGCATCAGACATCTTCCCATGAAAGAAAGAGTACGACTTGGCCAGTTCACTGCAAAAGATTTCTTTTTCTGCATTCTTTGCAAAATAAATGCTCTGAAAATATCAATTGATACACCATAAGAAAAACACACTTGTAATATACCTTGTGAGAAAAACACACTTGTAATCCAAGTTTACATATGCGGTGGATTAAAGTTAAACAACAAAAAGTACAAACGTGTAAAACTCGAAGATCAAAATTTAAGTAAAAAAAATAGCATATCATGAAGGCCCCACAGTTTTAAAAAAATGAATATTTTATTTTTCCCCATTACTAACAAATAAGCACAGACTTCAAAAAAGCAAATATATTGACTAGATTAATCAAATGATGTCAGAATAATGTCAAAAGCAATAAATGATATACAAAGAACATGAGCATTTTCAATCACAGATCTCTCTCTCTCTCTCTCTCTCTCTCACACACACACACACACACACACACACAAAATAACCTATCCTCACCCCACACACATACACTGAAACACACACACATGCATACATGCATGCATACCCACACACACTCCCCCCTTCAACACACACACACACATACATTCCCCTCTCCACAAACACACACACAGAACTCTCTCTCTCTCTCTCTCTCTCTCTCTGCTTGCATACACACGGATGCCAGAACTAACATGAAGGTAGCATCATCCGGCGTGGCAGAATAGTCTCCCATCTGATGAGGGGGGCCAGTATCATAGGGATAGTTGGCCACCAGGTCTCCCCCATGAAGATTGGCCGACAGGACAAAACCAATCTCTGACAGCCACCGCATCACCGCTCGCGTCTCTGGCTGAAGCTGACAGGAGGGGACATGAGTTTGGGGGTTGTCAAAACAAATATGACATGTTAAAATCATATTCTGATAAATACAAGAACTATATAGTATATAAAAATCACAGGCGAAAAGATCAGCAAAACAGACATATCAAAACATCAAAAAGTGAAGTGGAAAAAAAATGGATGTGGGAGAGACTGACAAAATCTCAAAAGTGAAAAAATGAAATGAAGTTTCAAAAATTAGAGAACCACTACCACCACAACAAAGAAAATCATGCCTGAACTATATGTGGTACCTTTCTCAAATATTCTAGTCATGCACTGACTTCAAAGTACTCTAATATTTTTTGGTAGTGATTCAAACAAAGTTTTGTAAAAAAAAAATAATAATAAACATCAACAAATTTAAAAGAATATCATGCATTCACTGAAACAGAAATGAAAAGTGGGAGGTATGGTGAGACTGACAGACAGACAGACAGACAGACTGACTGATTTCAACGTAAAAAATACTTACATCAGGAAACTGGTCAAATGCTTTCTGCAGAGTCATCAGATGGTTGTTGCGGCTGGGATCCGACTTCTCATTTTCAAACACAATTTTGTCCAGGTCAGGAAAATTGCGGTTCAAGTCAGTACCATTGGCATTGTATCTCCCATTCACCCAGCCATTTTCACCTGTTTCCTGTATTAAACAGAACAATCTTAAAAAAAAAAAATATATATATATATAACAACTAACAAACAAACAAAAAACAACAAAACAAACCCACCCACACAACCTGGAATGTAATTATCATATCTGTCGCGCCCCGACCCTCCTTGGACGGGACCTACCTTCTCACACAGAAGGAATCAGGAACTCGAAAGGTTAAATAAAGTTTTATTACACGACGAACAATTGCAAATACAAATAAGAAAACCCCCAGACAAAAAGTATACTGTCAAACTATGGCATACAGCCCTCATGCAATCAAAGCACACACATGCACACGCACACACGCATACACACACACATACTCATGGTCACACACACACAAACTTGGATCCCGAGTGATGACTAATGATGAAAGTTGATGCCCCTTCTTGGAACGTGAGGGAAAGAAGGGGAGGGGACAAACACAAATCTTGACCTCTTCCACCTAGCCCTACCGCAAACGGTGGGCGGCACTGTTGAAGGGGCTGGCGGAAAAGCCGGTGTGATGAAGTTCGACACAAGATGATAGGCGATGCTGCGACGAGGGACGACGATGAGAAAATGGACGAACGGGTGATGTCCAGGAAGGGTCAAAGGATGCAAATGGGCTGGGAAAAGGGAAACAAGGGAAAAGGGACGAAAGGGAATAGCTGGGCTGTAGCGCCCACGTTCAACCCAGGACGCTATCGGAGTCTGGCGAAAGGACGCTGCCAGTCTGTCGTCCCAGCGGACTCAGGCGGGAAGGGAAGATTCCAAGGACAGGTACAGGAACAAAAACAAGAACAGGGACAGGCCTAAAAGGCCAATATTACTATGACAGTAATATCACAAACTAGCATAAACATCAAAATAACAATTTTAAGACTTAATTCAATTACGTAATAAGAAAATCTGCTTTAATCACTGCACTTGGCAAACACGGCTCAGTTCCAATAAATGGTTAATATAAAACCCAACCAAATGCAAAACAATAACTACTACTACCACTACTGCCACCACTACCACTTCTACTGGCACTACCACCACCATTACTTGGAAAATGAACTTATCCGAGACCTATTACAATACGGGAAAAATTACAACGATGAATTTTACTCAAAATCCCTCATAATACTAGGACGCGTAATGATTTAATACAGTGCAGCAAGAAAATCAATTAACCACGTATAACAACAAACAAGCTAGTCAACCACTTTTATGCTTTACAGAATCATTTCGAAAGAGACCCCTTCCTATTTATCCAATGCAGCATTTACACACACACACAAAAAGAACGAGAACATTTAACGTTTAACTGAAAATAAATACTAGCTACTTACATGGAACAACTTGTTCCCCTGGTGGACTTGGCTAGTCAGGAAAACCTAACTTCAACACACACATGTGTTATATACAACTGGGCAATACATATTGCCACATCCAGAACATCCACATGGATGTTACTCTTGAGAGCTCTGCCGCGCGTCTGACTTCCAAAAACCAGTTTCAAAATTCAGCTGATGCTGCCCTGAGTACAGCTTAATGGAAAAATAAAAACCCAGCACGTGAAAACCCAGGAAATGACACAATATGAAACTCAAGCACACAAAAACAACAGGCGTTCGAAGTTTATACATTATACAAATCCATCTCCACACAGGCACACGAAATAGGGAAAAGGTCAAAAGGTAAAAAATGTAATCCATCTCGCGACACATCCCCCCACTAAGACAAAACTACACGTTTTGTTATAACAAGAAATAGCGAGATAATTTTTCACCCGGCACAGAAATCACACAGAACCTAAGTTGCTCTGCTCAAGTAATCAGCACCAACATTGTCTCTGCCCGGTATCACTCTCACACGGAAAGAGTACTTCTGTAGTCTGAGAGCCCATCGTGTCAGCCTACCACTTGCTGTCTTGGCATGTTCTAGGTGTTGCAAGGGCTGATGGTCAGTTTCCAGTATAAACGACGTCCCATAGAGGTATTGGTCGAATTTCTCAATGCCCCAGATTATGCCCAGACATTCCTTTTCAATGACTGAATAATTCAGTTCAGCTCCTTGGAGTTTCCTGCTGGCATAGGCGATAGGCTGGAGTCCTTGTCCCTGGTCCTGCAGAAGAACTGCTCCAAGGCCTTTGTCTGATGCATCAGTTCTCAACACGTAAGGTAGATCCATCATTGGTAGGCAGATGATCGGACCACTGCATAGTCTGGACTTAAGGGTTTGGAAAGCACCTTCACAATCATCGTTCCACTCCAATTTGTTAGGCTTTTTCCCCTTTGTCAGATCAGTCAAGGGCAAAGCAATCAAGGAGAAGTTTGGAACGTAACGGCGATAGAAACCTGCCAACCCAAGAAATGCCCTCAGTTCCTTCTTTGTGGTTGGCCGGGTTGCGTCACGAATTTTCTCAATTTTTTCTGTGACCGGCCACATCTTTCCATTTCCAACCCCATGTCCCAGAAACTCCAACTCCTTGAACCCAAGATAACACTTCGAGGGACGTGCAGAAAGTTGGACCTCCCGAAGTCTGCGAAACAGGCATCGAAGAGCGTCCAGATGTTGTGCCTTGCTTTCAGATGTGACAAGTACATCATCCATGAAGTTTTGGATGTCAGGTCTTCCCAATGGTGACAGAAGTTTCCTCATCATCCGGCTGAACACAGCGCCAGCCGTTTTCAACCCAAACGGCATTACTCGCCATTGAAACTGTCCATTAGGAGTAGTGAATGCAGTCTTTGGGCGATCTTCTTTCTTCATCGGTACTTGCCAATACCCCTTTGACAGATCTAGTTTGCTGAGGTACTTGGCTTTTCCAATCATCGCAAAAAGAAAGTCCACATCAGGCATCGGCTCTGCATCAAAGACAACGCTCTTGTTGATCTTCCTGAAATCGACACAAAACCTGATTTTCTTGTCTTTTTTCTTAACCAGTACTATGGGTGACGAATATGGGGAGGCGGCCCTTTCAATTACATTCAGTTTCAGCATATTGTCCACTTCTTCTTTGATTATGTCTCTTGTGGCATGAGGTAGAGGGTACTGTGGAGTCCTGATTGGCTTATCCGTCGACATCACCACCTCACACTCATCCAGAGTAGTCAGCAAGGGAACGTCTGTCAGCACATCACTAAACTCACTGCAGACCTCCCGAAGCTCTTGGTGCATGTCCGCGTTTTGTGGATCCAGGTTGACGTCCTCTGGTCCCTCCTCAGCTTGTAACGGAAGCAATGGGATCTCTGAAGACGTGTATCCAACTTCTTCAGGCTCTTCTTCCACCACGACAGTGGCTGCTTTCCTGTTTTCCTCGGTCCTGTCAGTGTATTTCTTAAGATTGATGTGGTATAACTTCTCTCTCTCCTTTACCTTGACAATATAGTCGTTCAGGCCTTTCTTCCCAATGACCAGATACGGACCCTTCCAAGACATTTGGAGTTTGTTCTTTTTCTCTGGGAGTAACAGAAGAACTTTGTCACCAATTTTCAGACTTCTCTGTACGGCCTTCTTGTCGAATGCCTTTTTGTGTACTTGGGCTGCCTCTGCCAGACTCTGCCTAGCAATCTCACATGTCTCTTCAATCTTGTTTCGGAGGTCCACCACATATTGCGATGCAGTCTTTACTTCTTCGTCTTCCACTTCCTTGGTCCAGAGTTGTCGTAAGACGTGCATGGGGCCCCGTACTGTTCTCCCATAAAGAAGCTCAAAGGGAGCAAATCCCGTAGATTCTTGAGGCACCTCTCTGTATGCAAACAAAATGGCAGGGAGGTAACGATCCCATGTCTTCGGTTTCTCGAGGCATAGCCTTTTCAACATGCTTTTGAGGGTGGCGTTAAATCTTTCGACCAACCCGTTACACTGGGCATGGTAAGGAGTAGTTGAAATGCCCTGGACAGACAAGAGGCGTTGGACCTCTTTCATGACGTTGCTGACGAATTGTGTGCCTTGGTCTGACAATACTTCTGCAGGTATCCCAAGTCTTGACCACATGTCAAACAGTGCTTCCGCGACTGTCTCTGTCTCGATACTTTTCAGTGGAACTGCTTCTGGGTATCTCGTTGCATAGTCTACCATTACCAGGATGTACCGATAACCTCTTTCTGAAGCTGGTGTGATAGGGCCCACCAAATCCACAGCTACGCGTCGAAAGGGTTCATCCAGTAGAGGCATCTTTTCCAGGGGGGCTTTCTTTATGAGTCCTCGAGAAGTTGTTCTTTGGCACTGGTCACAGGAAGAACAGTATCTTCTGATGTCAGAACACATGCCTGGCCAGTAGAAAGATTGCCACACCCTTTCACGAGTTTTCTTGGCAGCCATGTGTCCTGCCATAGCGGAATCGTGGGCAAGGTGCATGACTTCATCTCGCAGGGACTTGGGAACAACAAGCTGGCTGTACGACCCCGTGGGTCCAGAGTAAACACGGTACAGAAGCTTCTTCCTCTTCTCGAAGTGTACAGTGCAACTCCTAACCTTGAACTGTTGCCCAGACCCTGCATTCTCGCGCACCCTCTTCAATGTGTCATCATCTTGTTGCATCTGGAGAACTTGCTCGGGCCCAATCTGTCCGATCAGTGGCTTCGATGCAGGCAAAGGTTTTTCAGGGGTTCGTTTTTTGTGTGCCATGGCCCTGGTTTCAACGGCTCCTACTTCAGGATCAACACTGTACACTGGGACTCGACACTCTCTGCCTGGCTCAAGCTCCACCTGATTCCCAATGATGACAGGAACCAAAGAGTTTTCCATTACCAAAGCTAAGGCTTTGCCGGTAAAGAAAGGCGACTCCAGCATAACATGGGCAGTGTCGCAAAGCTCTTGGTGTCCTGTTGATGCCAGTGTGATGCACTTCTTTTTACCAGTAAACATTGTAGGAGAAACCAACGTACTATCCACTATCAGAGAATCGGCCCCGGTATCTCTCAGTGCTTCCACCTCCCTCCCGTTCAAACGTACCATACAACGAGGGTGAAAAACCTTTGCACTACACCATTTGCAAAGTGCAGGAACCTTCTGTACCCGTTTTCGTGGCGAGCTTAACACCGTAGCCGCCATTTTGCAGTCTTTTTTCATGTGACCTGGCTTTTTACATTTGAAGCATAAACCCTTCTCCCTAGCAACCCTGAGGGAATCTGATTCTAAACCCACCGATTTGGAGTCCTTAACTTTGTCATTTCCCTGACCTTTACTTGAGCTGCTGGAAGTGCCAGACATCTGAACCTTCCGGGTGGACTTCTTGGCCTCAACGACGACGTCAGCAGCTCGAGCCGCTTCCTGGACGTTGGCTGGTTGTCGCTCTCTGACCCTGATGGCTAAATCAGTGGACAGGGTCTCCATGAACTGCTCAGCTATGATAAGGTCTTTCAAATCCTCAACCTTGTTTACATCCTTATTGGATAAGCTGGCCCATTTCTGGAAATAACCATCCAGTCTTACGATAAATTGTTCGAAAGTTTCGCCTGTTTCTTTACGAGCCTCTCTAAACTTCCGACGATAGCCATCTGCTGTAAGATTAAACCTTTTCATCAGTGCAGCACGAAGACTATCATAGTTATTCTGTTCTTCAGGACGGAGGGCAAAGTAGAGGGATCTTGCAATACCCGTAAGGTAAGGCAGCAGGTGACTTGACCACGTTTCCTTTTCCCACCCCTGTAGCTCAGCTATCCTCTCGAACTGGTTTAGGTAGTCGTCCACGTTATCTCTGTCCTCTAGGGGATTCAGTTTCAGACCCTCAATTCTCCTTTCCCTTCTCAGCCGTTCCTCATCTTCATGCTTCCTTCGAGCCTCTTTGGCCTCGATCCATCTCTCCTGATGTACTATGTCAGCTTTCCTTCTTTCATCTTCTCGGTCTAAAAGAAGTTTCCAGCGCTTTTCTTCTCTCTCTTCCTGCATCCTCAGTCTCATTTCTTCTCTATCCTGCTGAGCCTGTAGGAAATGGATCAACACTGCGGACATGTCAGTGGCTGGAGCTGAAGCTGGACTGAACTGTGAGCTGGGATCAGTCTTGATCCCTCGCTCCACTTCTTTCTCACCAGGTCTTACAGAGTCGACCAACTGACTAATGCCTCTTGATCTACCCCTGCCAGCTGAACCCTTCCCATACCTGCTGAGAGGTGTTTCCTGCAATGGAGTTCTGGGACCCGACTGCTCTTGAGCCAGATCCCCAGGTTCTACATCACCCTGTTCACTCGCCATTGCCATAGACCGTGTAAACATCCCAAAAAGTCTAAGAAAACAAAAGGAAAATCAATATTGAGTCTAGACAACCACTTGGGTCTACAATTCAATCATCAGATTTGAAATAACACCATTTGAAAACAATTAAGAGATATATATATATATATACGCAATGTATGGGAAAAAACAACAACAACAAAACCTTAACCTCTACATAACACAAACCCCAAAGTTCCTGAGCGAAATGACAATCAAATACCCCGCATCTCCACCATTGTCGCGCCCCGACCCTCCTTGGACGGGACCTACCTTCTCACACAGAAGGAATCAGGAACTCGAAAGGTTAAATAAAGTTTTATTACACGACGAACAATTGCAAATACAAATAAGAAAACCCCCAGACAAAAAGTATACTGTCAAACTATGGCATACAGCCCTCATGCAATCAAAGCACACACATGCACACGCACACACGCATACACACACACATACTCATGGTCACACACACACAAACTTGGATCCCGAGTGATGACTAATGATGAAAGTTGATGCCCCTTCTTGGAACGTGAGGGAAAGAAGGGGAGGGGACAAACACAAATCTTGACCTCTTCCACCTAGCCCTACCGCAAACGGTGGGCGGCACTGTTGAAGGGGCTGGCGGAAAAGCCGGTGTGATGAAGTTCGACACAAGATGATAGGCGATGCTGCGACGAGGGACGACGATGAGAAAATGGACGAACGGGTGATGTCCAGGAAGGGTCAAAGGATGCAAATGGGCTGGGAAAAGGGAAACAAGGGAAAAGGGACGAAAGGGAATAGCTGGGCTGTAGCGCCCACGTTCAACCCAGGACGCTATCGGAGTCTGGCGAAAGGACGCTGCCAGTCTGTCGTCCCAGCGGACTCAGGCGGGAAGGGAAGATTCCAAGGACAGGTACAGGAACAAAAACAAGAACAGGGACAGGCCTAAAAGGCCAATATTACTATGACAGTAATATCACAAACTAGCATAAACATCAAAATAACAATTTTAAGACTTAATTCAATTACGTAATAAGAAAATCTGCTTTAATCACTGCACTTGGCAAACACGGCTCAGTTCCAATAAATGGTTAATATAAAACCCAACCAAATGCAAAACAATAACTACTACTACCACTACTGCCACCACTACCACTTCTACTGGCACTACCACCACCATTACTTGGAAAATGAACTTATCCGAGACCTATTACAATACGGGAAAAATTACAACGATGAATTTTACTCAAAATCCCTCATAATACTAGGACGCGTAATGATTTAATACAGTGCAGCAAGAAAATCAATTAACCACGTATAACAACAAACAAGCTAGTCAACCACTTTTATGCTTTACAGAATCATTTCGAAAGAGACCCCTTCCTATTTATCCAATGCAGCATTTACACACACACACAAAAAGAACGAGAACATTTAACGTTTAACTGAAAATAAATACTAGCTACTTACATGGAACAACTTGTTCCCCTGGTGGACTTGGCTAGTCAGGAAAACCTAACTTCAACACACACATGTGTTATATACAACTGGGCAATACATATTGCCACATCCAGAACATCCACATGGATGTTACTCTTGAGAGCTCTGCCGCGCGTCTGACTTCCAAAAACCAGTTTCAAAATTCAGCTGATGCTGCCCTGAGTACAGCTTAATGGAAAAATAAAAACCCAGCACGTGAAAACCCAGGAAATGACACAATATGAAACTCAAGCACACAAAAACAACAGGCGTTCGAAGTTTATACATTATACAAATCCATCTCCACACAGGCACACGAAATAGGGAAAAGGTCAAAAGGTAAAAAATGTAATCCATCTCGCGACAATATCTATTTGCTTCACATTTCTTTCCTTATTTTTTGTTTATTCATTATCATAATTGTATTTTTATTTTATTTCTTAAATTATTATTATTATTATTATTATTATTATTATTATTATTATCATCATCTTTTTCATTAAAAATTTTTTTTTTATTCATTTATTTATTTATTTATTCATTTTATTTTATTATTATTATTTGGATGGATTTGTCTGAACAGTGACGCCTACTTGAGCTACTGATACTGATACTGAATTATCATATAACTGACAGATAATGTGAAATTATAAAAAAATTTCCTTGTGGGGGCTCCTTTTCCTTTCATAACAACTCTTTTGCTATTAACTAATCATCACTCAGTGCCTTCATGTAAGACTTAGCATTGTAACAGTCTTACCTTGGTAGCCTGTCATATCCCAAACTGACGTCCATGCGCTTCTTGTGTAACAGTATGATACAGTTAGATTACAAGTCCTTTTGAGCCTATGGTCTGATCAGTTCAGTATGCTGAATATTAATATAAACAATGCAAAAAATGCACTCTCATTGTTTGTTGATACCATATGTATGTATACACACACACACACACACACACACACACACACAGAGAGAGAGCAAGAGAGACAGAGAGACAGACAGAGAGAGAGAGAGATGTTTTTATTTAATAAAAAAAAAACTGTTTAAGCACTTGAACGAGCACAATATAAGCTCAGGTTTGTTGTTGCTCAAGTTCTCCTTTCTCTTTATTGAATGCTGTATTCTGTATTGTTTCTTGATATTAAAAATTTTAAACCAATGAAAAACTGCATCATAATTTGCAATCATAGTTTGCACAAACTTGTAAAACAGAAAAAAAAGGGCTGCAGTCATGCACTTTTGCCTGACCCAGATAAAATTAATGGTCCACACTGATCAGAAAGAACTGGAAGTGAGCAGCATGTTTACATCAACTGAAGCAATACCTTGAACTCTTTATAGGCCTTTTGCCATCCATCAGGATTCATGGTGGGCATGATGTGTACACGCGTGTGCTTCAAGAGGAAGGTGACCAGTTCATTGCCTTTCAGATACTCCTCACACAGGTAGACGGTCAGGCGAAGCAGCATCTCCTTGCCAACCACCTCGTTGCCATGCATGTTTCCAACATACTTGAATTCTGGCTTTTCTGTAACAAAAGCGGAGAAGATTTGTTGGTATAGGTTCTCTGATCCTGGGTACATAAAGAAGAATGTTTCCTTACTCAGAATCAAAAGTTTGAACTTATTAATCCAAACCCAAGACTTACCTGTATCAGGTTTGCTGAGAAAGGTGGTGTGAAACATGCCATTAAATAAGTTCAAACTTTGATTCTGAGTAAGGACACTTTCTTCTCTGTGTAAAGAAAACTGCTTCCTGGTCCGAGCCACACATCTTATAATGATAAATATATATTTGTTTTTAAAAGTCAAACAAATTAAAACAGCTGATTCTTCATGAAAATATGATAGTTGCAAGCCACTTTTGTTCACACACACACACACACACACACACACACACACACACACACACACACATTCATTAACACACACATTAACACCTTTTTTTTTTTAACTAAAAAAAAGAAAAACAAAAAACAGGGGGTATGGAATGTGTCTTCCTTTAGAGTTATTTCTGTGCACTGTACGTAAACTTTACATAGATCACAGATGATACTGAATTTTTTTTTTTTTTTTTGGATAATAATGATAAGAGTTGTGATGATATATATTTCTTTTTTCATGACTTAGATGGGTATCCATCTTCACACAATCAAATTTTAAAAAAATCAGTGTACCAACATGTCAACATGTTGTCATGGGCATGATGGTGGTGCTTTGACATCAAAAGCTGTTAGACATTATATGAAAAGCATATTTTTCTGTTTGCCAGGCAAACTGGATGCTTGCTTCAGTGACTAATAAATATTATGTTAGAAAGGCAACACACTGGCTTTATTCCATTCTCACTGCTGCACATGCCAAAAAGGTAGTTATCATGGTTTCAGTTTCAGTTTCTCAAGGAGGCGTCACTGCATTTGGAAAATCCATATATGTTACAGGTACAGGTACAGAATTTGGGACTTTTTTTTTTTTTTTTTTTAAGCCTTTTTGGATTTTCAACGCCCCTTCTTAATATAGAAATAGTTTAGGGTTGCGTACATGCATGTGACATTTTTTTAAATGTTCATTCATCAAAATCGAATGGTTTTATTAATGATTTAGTCATTGTCTAGAAGATTCACACCACATCTGCTAGTCAGAAGGAGAAGGAAAAGTCAGGAAAACAGAAAAGGTTGAAACATGTGTCTGTCTGTCTGTGTCTCTGTGTGTTCCCATATGTTTACATTAACTCTCAAGAACAGCTTCTTCTTCGATCTTCTTCATTGTTGAGGGCCCACAATATTAGCTAATCTCATTGAAATTACTCCTTTGGAAGTACTCTTTGAAACCAGATTTACTAACAGGCTGAAGCTCAAGATAAGGATGGTTCACAAAAAACTGACAAATAAAATAAAAATATTAAAAATAAAAAAATTAAATGTGCTGAATTTCATCCACAGTCACTTACTTGCCACATGTTTTCCTGGTTCTTGTGTCATTTCTATAACAATCAGATCTCTGCCCTCCACCGATGTTTCTGACAGATTATACACTCTGGTGATGTCTGGACACTTCTCACTGACTTCGTGGAGAAGTGCCACCGTGGCTGGGTGATCATGGTGGATGAAATTGAAACCAGACTGCGGCGATTTCTGTGACTCGGATGCCAGAGCAAAGGAACAGTTGATGCAGAGCCCAGTCAGGGTCACTATTAAGAACAGCAGATTCATGTTTGAATCCGCTCTCGACTGGCTTTTTGCCAGTGTTTGCCGCAAAAATCTCCGCCACTACTGTCAATCGATGATTAAGCTTCTCTCAGTCTGAACATTAGATATATATGAGAGAACAACATGTACTTCCTCCTTTCTGGGGAGCTGCGTCTCACAGTTACAGATGTGGCAACAAATGACGAAAAGCAAACTGAAAGCTCTAATTGGATAATATTTTATTCTCATGTCCATCCAAAACAATATGCAAAAACGATTCTTCATGTGTCAAAAATTTAGAGTTTAACTCTCTTTTTTTTTTTAATGTGTAAGAAGTGTGTTATCTAAGTCTGTCGTATCAAACATTACAGCTTCACACGATTGTAAACTTACTTCTCCCAACCCCCCCCCCCCCTTTTTTTTTTTTGTATGGTGGCCTTATCGTGTATAAAGATTATGATTTCAACCAGTTTCTCTGTATTTTGATACAATCTGTCGCAGAATCAGCGTCGTCACAACGGACTGAGAGAAAGACAGGCCATCAACCACTCCAGTGGATTCCGGGTCCCCGACGCAAGAACAGAGCAATATCGCAGCTCTTTCTTCGTCACGACTGCCATGGAGTGGAACCAACTGAGTGAGGCCACTGTCACTGCAGGCTCAGTCAGCGCATTTTCATCAGCGCTGACCAGATCACCACCTGAGCCTGTGACCAGCAACCACTATTTTTTTTTTTTTTTTTTTTTTTTTTTTTTTTTAGGTCTTGCTTCTGGAAGTGGGGCCTGGACCCTTCCGGCCGAACCGGGAGGTTTTGATGGTCTTAACCCAGGGTAGACAGTTTTCCCTAGGTCTTCTTAGACTGACTATTTCCAGTCTACTAGAGATGCGTCCTCCTAGTTCCGTCGCGTCTATATCGCCAGAAGTGGCGTCTGCGACGTACACTAAAAGATCCAGATCCAGAGTGTGAGCGGTTGGAGAAAATAAAAGATATGGAATATAAATGATTAAAGATATGGAATATAAATAAATATAATATAATCATTGGAAAAATGCATTGAGCCATTTCAAGCATCAAAGAAAACACTAAGTTAAGTTACTTCTGCTTGTGCATCTTGCGTACCCAGATGTACAGCGGGTTGCTCTCGTTCGGGCTCTCCACACCTCAGCTCAGCCGTCAAGTGCCCAAGTCCTAATTTTGTGGATTGTGGCGGCATGATCAGATGGTGATCTGCTACGTAAGCGTTCAACGTTCAGCAGCGGTGATACCGACTGACATCACAAGAGTGGTTCCAATCCATGACATTTTGTATCTCTCTCTCTCTCTCTCTCTCTCTCTCTCTCTCTTGTTGTTGTTGTTGTTGTCACAACAGACGGATTTCTCTGTGTGAAATTCGGGATGATCTCCCCAGGGAGAGAGCGTCGCTACACCGGCGGCTACAGCGCCACCAGTTTTTTTTTTTTTTGTTTTTTTCCCTGCGTGCAGTTTTATTTGTTTTCAGTCCTATCGAAGTGGATTTTTCAGTCTCCAGAATTTTGCCAAGAACAACCCTTTTGTTGTAGTGGGTTCTTCTTTACGTGCGCTAAGTGCGTACTGCACACGGGACCTCGGTTTATCGTCTCATCCGAATGACCAGCTGCCAGAGCACCACTCAAGGTCTAGTGGAGGGGGAGAAAATATTGGTGACTGAGCCGTGATTCGAACCGGCGCGCTCAGATTCTCTCGCTTCCAGTAGGCGGATGCGTTACCTCAAGGCCATCACTGGTTTTGTACCAATGAACTGCAATACTTCTCAGTTGAACCGCCCTACTGTCTATTATCGTATATCGATAACGATAAGTTTAGTTCAGTTATTCAAGGAGGCGTCACAGCGTTCGGACAGAGTCCATATACACTACACCACATCTGCTGCCGGAGCTGATGCCTGACCAGCAGTGTAACCCAACACGCCAGTCAGGCCTTGAGGGGGAAAAATAGATTAGAATGAATAAATCTAACAATAGAATGAAATAATATGAAAATAAGTAATCAAATATATAAAGCAGTAAAATGAAAATTATTCATCAATGTCCGGGGGAAAAAAAGAAGAAGACATCAGCCAAAGTCACTAACTTTCCTCCTGGCCAAGTTGTGTGTGTTCGAAGGGGAGGGTGAGAGAGAGGGTGGGGAGGGGGGGACAGCGAGTTTGGGCAAAGGAACAAAATCACTCCCCTTCCACCCCCCACCCCATTCCCTACCCCCACCCACTCCGGCCCCCACTCCACTGCGGAAGTGTATTAACAATAACAAACTGCATTTACTGTTATATTTATATTTTTTGTATTCTCTAAACTTGGCACTTTGATCTGATATTCTGACCCAACAATAAGAGCAGTCATTATTATCATTTTCTGTTCAAACAGGAACTTCTTTTGCTCAGCATGGAAGTTTTATTTATTTTGCAAACGTTTTGGTGCAGATAGTAAAAAAGGGAAATTACTCTGTAATTAATGCTAGGGGACTTAATTTGCTTTAAACTGATCTTTCTCATCTTAAACATTACATTTTGAAATTATACTCAATACATAAAAAGCTGGGGGGCGGGGGGGGGGTTGTTTTGTTTTTTTAGTGTATCTCAAGTGAGACTTGAAGGCCTTGCCTCTCTTGGGTTTTTTTTTTTTTAATGCGAGCATATGTACACAAGCCACCCGGCGAAAATGAACTCGTACGTATCACCCATTTATACTAATGTTTATCATCAGGGGCATACGAGATCACTGCTTTACGGACCCATCATTTAGTCCTCATCAATGTCATCGTACCGACTGGTTATTTTTGTCACTGACAAATGCCATTGCATGAACAGTAATTGATTATTCGTTATTTGACTAATCATTCAATAGAAAGATTATGAAATAAACACAAAGAAACAAATATGCATATGAATGAATAATATGCAAATGAATAAACACACAACTGACAAAAAAATATTCAATAGACTGATTGAATACCAGTAATAATGACAATAATATTTCATAACTTTTCTATACTTGATGACTATTGATTTATGAATTCATCGATAAATCGTATAATCGAATCACTAATGCTTGGAAAAGACAATACATTCTGATGATGAATAACAAACGTTGAAAAAAAAAAAAAAAAGAAATAAAAAGTTGTCAGAAGTGGGATTCGAACCCACGCCTGGAGAACCAGACTGCGACCTGAACGCAGCGCCTTGGACCGCTCGGCCATCCTGACACCGTGTGAACAAGTTGTACGTTTTGACATATTGGGTTATCAATTGTCAGAATCATTAACCGTGTCATGATGATGATGATATGGATACTAAAAATTAATAGTGCCTATCCTCGGCTACAGATTAATCGCCAAAGCGCTTAGAAACAGGGAGCCATCTGACAATAGGCTGCCAACCTGGGCGGAGATGACTGACAGCTGCCATTGGGCGTTCATCATTCGTTTCCTGACGGTGTCATCAATCAGGTTTCAATTACACACACACACACACACACACACACACACACGCACGCACGCACGCACGCACGCACGCACACACACACACACACACACACACACACACACACACACGCTTCATTCCAAGTTACGTGTATGACTGTTTTGTTTACTGGGCTACCCAACAGCCATTCTCCATTTTCGGGGGAAGGGGGTGTGGGTGCATAAGATATCTTGTGGATTCAGAAACAGGTGGTAGGAGTGAAAGTAAAACAGCCAAATAAACAGATAGATATAGACAGACAGATAAACTAAAATACAAAATATAAGCAAACAAACAGAAACAAATAAGTAAATAAATAAACTATGAATGAAAAAAAAACACACTAAAAAAACAAATCAATAAACAAACAACAAACCAACCAACAAACAAATACATAGATAAATGAATAAATAGATGAATAAATAAAGCCGATTTCGAAAGATATTATGCGCGATATACCGTCCCTTAATTGGTACATCTGAACCCTGTCTCGTTGCTTTCGTTACTTATTCCAAAGGCTTCACAACTTTGTTCAATCACTTGGCAAACTTTGTTTTGGAACTGAATCATCTTATCTTAACTTGCCTTCAGATATCACATGCAAGAAAATTTCTATCTATGAATTCATTTTGTTGTTTCTACTCAGGCTCCAGCTACTTAATTCTGATTTCTACCAAAGGCCGTATATATTTGCTTTTACTATACACTACTACCGCTTGAGCTATTTAATTATATAGCTGCTTCACAGTTATTTAAAAAGAACCCTAAAATGGACGGAACGTTACTGAGCATTTAAACTTCGTTCTCTGTATTTCATTGTTATATTATATATTTGTATAACAAAGTGTAAATGATTACGCATATAAAACACACACACACACACACACACACACACACACACACACACACACCGTGGCACACACACACACACACACACACACACACACACACACACACACACACACACACACACACAACTGTGACCCGCTTGTCAGGAGTTGGATTCGAACCCACGTCTAGAGAACAAGACAGCGCCTCAGTTGGACCGCTCGGCCATCCTGACAACTGACAAACAGGATAATCCATGTCATCTGTGTCTGATACCTGGTCGCCTAAGAAGCTGGATGAGGGACTGAAAATGAAAATAATGTAGAAATGGACGGATAGATAAGTATGCAAAAGCTGGAAGAAGAGTTTAAAATGAAACAAACAAACAAACAAATAAATAAATGAATGAATAAATAAATAAATAAATAAATAAATAAATAAATAGATAAATAAAGAAATGAATGAATGCTAGAAAAAATAATATAGTAGACATATATTCAACTTCTTACAAGTATTTCAGTGTGCGTATTTATCTCTGCGATATAAAAAGGGCCAAACTGAGAACGCCTCAGTTTGCAGGTGATAGGCAGTGTACAATTTTAAAGCTGTAACAGCGCCCCAGCACCATGGACAGCTGCAGCACGTTCTCCACAGACTCGCTGAGTGGGCCAAGAAGAGCTGAGACTGACATGATATTCCATCCTGGAAAATGCTACACCCTTCCTGTAATAACAAGAAGCAGGAAAGCACAGGAGCAAGCTGGTACGAACTCGGCATGGCCACATACTGCAAACAGTGGCCTCCATCAAATACCTTAATTGGAGAGACAGTCATCAGATACCTTACAGCTGGAAAAAACACATTGAAAACATCTGTTCCAAGGCGAACAAAACCGATAGGCTTCTTGACTGAGTAGAAATTCAAAAGTCAGCGCTCCCAGACCATGAGGGACTGATTTGGCATACAAGCCCTGTGTCCGCCCATTACTCGAATTAAAATTTTTCGTCATCAGCCTGTGATCCATACCAACAACAGGACATCGACCGTTTCAGTGGAATCAGTCCAACGACATGCAGCAAGGTCTGCAATGAGGCGTTACAGGAACACGTCAAGCGTCTCCGACATGATCGACCAGCTGAAATGGCCCACTTTCCAACAGCGACGTCAAACGGCAAGACTGGCCATACTGTTCAAACTGCAGCATGACAAAGTAAACACGCTCTCCAAATCCGTCCCTGAGGCAGAAACTCACCACTCAATGGTCGGCACCCCCCGCCCCCGCCCCCACCGCTGGAACAACGACGAGCCCGCCCAGAACAGTTGTCCCAGATGTATCGCTGGACACAATACAGACAAGCAGGATTCCTCCTGAGAACATCGGGACTGGAATTCCTTGCCCCTGACGTGGAGGTCAATACTGCTGGCATTTAATTTGTGTCGAAGATGTCACAGTGGTTGCCATAACTATGGTAACAACTGACTCATCCCCGCCCCCCCGCGCCCCCTCCACCCCCCGAACTCCCGCCCCTGTCTCCCCCCTTCCCCTGTGATCCACCACCAAAGAAAGAAAATTGGAATAAGAGAAGAAAAAAAAAAAAGAAAAAGGAGTTAACATTTTTCATTCTCAGTGCAGGGATCATAGATCAAAGTAGCGGAGAACTGTGACGGGCTAGAGCTGTGCCGATCGGGGTTTTTCCCCGTGGAGCGCTTCACTAGCCGGAGTGGTTCAGCCTACATACTGCGAAATAAAGGTCTTTTTTTATTTTTACTTTTTTAAATTTTTTTAAATTTATTTAAGAATTGGTGCTTTTTCTTGTGGACCCCCACATCAGTGACAGAATAATATCAACATTTGATTGTGGTCACTGAAATTTTTATGAAAGGAAGGAAGGAAGGAATATATGACTCGTCAGCACCATCCGGCAAAATTGACTTCACTGAGGCGGCAGAGCATAGGACTAGTCGGCTCGGAAGCGACCTTCATTCAGGCTGTCTGCCGCTTCAGTGCCGAATTGTAAATTATAACACGTGGACTGATGTCACGTGAAACATGAACAAAAATTTTATCATTCGTTCAGTGTGTTATCAGTGTGAATACGAACATCAAATTGCAGATCCTATTTCGGTTCCATGTATTTTTCTGCTTTACTGTTTATCCTATAATAACAATGACAAGAAGAAGAAGAAGCAGAAGAAGTTGAAAAACACAAAAGCAAAAAAATAATTTAAAAAAAAATAAATAAAAAAATAAAATTAAAAAAAAAATGTCAGAAGTGGGATTCGAACCCACGCCTGGAGAACCAGACTGCGACCTGAACGCAGCGCCTTGGACCGCTCGGCCATCCTGACAGTTGTTATAATCGTCTCTCAGATAAGTCTACACCATATCCTGCAGCTTGACAAACAGGGAAAACTGAGGGGCCAACTTCGCCGTCATTCGACAGTGCAGTGTGATTGGATCGTCATCACTGCATGCAAATCACGTCGGGTTCACACATTTTGCCAACGGCCATACCACGTTGAAAACACCGGTTCTCGTCCGATCACCGACGTTAAGCAACGTCGGGCCCGGTTAGTACTTGGATGGGTGACCGCCTGGGAACACCGGGTTCTGTTGGCAACCTTCTCAAGGCCTGACTGAGCGCGTTGGGTTACGCTGCTGGTCAGGCATCTGCTTGGCAGATGTGGTGTAGCGTATATGGATTTGTCCGAACGCAGTGACGCCTCCTTGAGCTACTGAAACTGAAACTGCATGCAAAGACCACCAACTGGCTTCTTGTGCTTACCTCAAACTCTGCAATAATTTTCACAACAGAGAAGACTGACCGGGAGACGTGAAATATGCAAACCTGATGTTCCCGGCGTTGTAGTCAGTGAATGAAAATTGATAATATAACATAACTTTGAAACAGCACTGATAAACATTTAATATAACATAATATAATATCAACTTTTGAGCAGTAACCTAAGATAAATAAATACATAATAACTTTTTTTTTAAAGCCACTAAAATACAAATACATAAATACAGTGCAATGATTTGAATATACTAGAAAACATTCTGATAGTAAATAACATATACCTGGTTAAAAAAATAAATAAATAAATAAATAAGGTGGGGTGGGGGGTTGGGGATAATGAGTCTTCATATATTTACCATTACCTCCTTCTCCGCCCCTCTTCATACATAATGCTAAATTATATCTTTTTTCTTCTTTGAAAAAAAAGTCACGGTTATTCATTAACCCCTCTCTCCCCGCCCCTCTCCACTCCCGCTACGCCCCATACTCTCCCCTCCTCCCCCCTCCCCCCGAAAAAAAAATCGATGTCAGAAGTGGGATTCGAACCCACGCCTGGAGAACCAGACTGCGACCTGAACGCAGCGCCTTGGACCGCTCGGCCATCCTGACAACTGACAGCATAGCTGTTATTTTACTTATTCCAACCTGATAGCGTAAGGGAGATAAGCGGGAAAATATATTCATCGTTTCCAACGATAATTACTTGCCTGAATCTGTTACAAACAAACAAGCAAACAAACAAACAAACAACCCCCCCACACCCCCTCCCAAAAATAGAATCAGCAACAACTGTAGTAGTACTGAGCACCGCGCCCGGTGCACGCATGAACGCGCGCGCACCCCCCCACACACACACGTAGCACACACACACACACACACGCACACACACGCACACACACACACACACACACACACACACACACAGTGACACTTCCCCATTTCCCCTACCCCGCCCACCTCCTACACACATTTCAGGTATAGGTGTCAGAGTTGGAAGCAGCAGTCTCTCATGCATTGTGGTCAAAATCGATTGATGTTCTTACAGACATAATTTAGGAATTAATGGAATACGAAAACAGAAATGAAGATACAAAAGAAGAAACAGGCAGATAAGAAAGACTGATAAAGAAGAAGAAACCTCTGGACCATAATTTCCAGAAGGCAATTAAAGGTAACAGTACTAATAATTCGAACAGTATATAGTAAGTTGGGGAAAAGTAACGCAATACTAATACCGCTACCTCTACTACTATTACTACTAATGATAATAATGATGATATGATGATGATAACAACAACAACAACAAAAAACATGAGTCCCGACAGAAATTCTCATTTGGCATCTCTGTATTTTATGTCATATGAAATATTGAGTTCATTTGACAATGTCCTTATCGTTCTGATACTGTCATGTGTTAATAATGTTTAGAATTCGTCACCCTGTTTGGGTTGTACAATGAGAAAAAAAGTCTTCCGACTTTTGGCTTAAGCAGTTTGCCATACCACCTGATAACACCGCAGTGAACGGACTGCTTCACGCGCGCAACCATCACAAACATGGCAGTCAAGGCGGCGTGTGCAAGAGCGCTCTCGAGTTTAATTTGCAGACGCTTGCCGCTACCTGTTTTCAGGTTAGTAACAAGTCTTCAGAACTTACAGAATTCACAGATAACACCTGTAGTTTCTAAATCTTTAATTAAAACATAATTTCGCATGCTGTTTCTCCGATGAGAGTTAGTCTGCAATCCGTTGCTTCGTTTTGCTTGTCCTCAAGTTTATCTCGAGTGAACTCCAGGTACCCATGCAGCCTACTCCTTGCCTCTGAAACAACGTCATTTTTGGAAAATAAATCTGATATATGTAGCCACACATATAATTTGAAAAACTAACCTTATTAATAACCTAATCAAATATATTCACGGAGGGCATCCTTTGGCAAGTGCACTTGCATTCGTGCACATACTCGAGCATGGTACACGCCCGCAGACTCATTTAGTGATTCACACTACATACGCATAAATATTTTGTTTGTAATGTGTCTGACCACAAGGACAAAGAAAAGAAAGAAATCAGGATAATGTCATTACAACCAGGTTATCAGGATTTTTGACTGTCAGTGATAGTTTGTCTCTCTCCCTCTCCCCCCCACACCGCCTCTCGCTCTCACACACGCACACACACACGTGTGCACACTCACATACACTCAAAAATTAATAAGATGCATATGTTACTGGTTCATGAATGTGGTTACCAGTGTTATAATACAAGTGCAATATTTGTGTTCTTGTAACCATTGAAACAACCTATCTTTGTAGTTGTACTGATGTGCATGACATGTTTGTTGACTATATCAGTATATGTGTTGTAAATAAGTTATGTCTTCTTGGCTCTCCACCAGTGCACATGCCAGTGTTCAGCAATGGCGTTCCCTAGTCCACACATCCCAGTATTACCTGTCACCACAACCACCGAAGAAGCCACCTGGGGCTTTTGTAAAGTTCATGACCAACAAGTCGGCTGAAATAACACGCTTGAACCCAGGTACTGTTTGATTTTCCTCTAAATCATTTATGATACTATATTGAAAAGTCAAATGAAGAACAGACTCTCAGGTGATAGTGTAAATTGATTCAGTTATTTTTGCTTTTGCTTAAAAAAAAAAAAAAAAAAGAAGAAAAAGTGGCATTGTAGAATTGTTTATTGAGAAGTGTGTGTTAAGTGTTCAAATTAGCATTATCACAAGCAAAATGTGATCGATCAGTAATGGAAATTTGAGATAAGCATAAAACATTGCAGTTTGTACAGTTTATATAAATTTGCCAGGCTAACTTTCTTGTTACGATAGGTTCTTTTCCATGCACACAGGATTATCATTATGGTATATTGTTTCATCCGATGGACTGAAATTTCATGTTGGAAAAAAAAAAAAAAATATGGGGAGGATAACATTTTATTACAGTAAATTACGCAGGGGAGATAATATTTTAGAAGGGAAGGGAGAACAGACAATTTATGCAGGTGTTTCCCCAGAAAAAAATCAGCATGTTACTGTCAGTTGTGTATATTACTCAACGATTGAACAGTATTTTGGGTGTGGAAAGTTGGATTCCGCCATGTTAGTACCTTTGCATTAATTTTCCTTCTTTTTTTTATATTTGTTTTTATTCTAGATTACCTTGGCCATCAAATTTATCTAGAGCAATTTTTTTTAATGACTGTAAGTTAACAGGTGCTTTTATTTATGTATGGATCACTGTGTGTGTGTTTATGCTACAACAGGTTGCTATCACTCAGTATCTCATCATTGATATGTTGCAGGTGCCACCATAGGTGAACGGTCCAAAATAGCCAGCCAAATGTGGAATAGTCTTAACCCTGAAGAAAGAAATGTGAGCATGTTTCTTAATCATGAATATGAATGGTTTTTCATCCAGTTATAAAAAATTTCTTTGTGCTGTTTTATTGTCTGTCGCTTCCTCTTAGTCTCTCTGTATTTTTCACTCTGCCATATCTGCCAGGGTTTAAAGGTTTCGTGTCGGTCATTGGTCATGGCAATGTGAATGTGTGTGATGTGTGAGTAGAGAGAATGGGGATGGGTAGATGGATGGTGGTGGTGTGGTTCGAAAGGGAGAATGACTGCTGATTTTTAACCCTTTTCTACCTTTTCTATCCAAAATTTTATTTTACAATTTTTACAAAATCTACAGCATGCAAATTACAAATTAATTACACAGTTATGCTACTTTTTACATGTATGTATTTTAAGTGAAAATTGCTATTGATGTTGCAGCCAGTTGGTCACTTGACTTATTAATTTGTCTTAAAACAGGTCAGTTTCAAAGTCTGAGAAATATGAATGATATATAATCATTATTGTTATTGCTGTACATTGAGCAGAGGAATATTGTGAAAAAAACAACTTCTTCTTCTCTCTTCTGCGTTCATGGGCTGGGAGATTGGAAAAATTTCCACCCTTTACCCACTAGGCACCTTCTCCGTGATTGGAACCCAGGACCCTCAGATTGAAAGCCTGCTTTAACCATCCGGCTATTGCACCCGTCTAAAAAAAAAAAAAAAAAAAAAAAAATTCAAAGTTGTACTGAGCTGGGAAACAAAATGAGGTTCGCTTAAAAAAAGGCATTGTGGTTTGTGTATCATGAACTGCTGTGGAATACGGTGCCAATTCATCATTTTATTTTCCCGCCAGTCTACTCGAATCAGACTGAGGATGGCTTTGATACATGTAGAATATTTCGCCATAAAAAAATCATCTGCATCGTGGAGCAGGAAGCTGCCTAATGTTGAGAAAGATCGAATGAGCGTTGAGAACAGCTGCAGTCTCATCCATTCAGAACACCTCTGGAGAGTCTGAATCTGAGAGATTTCATCAGCATCTTCTTGGGCATCTTACATATTCACTTTGTTTATGTCATGCATGAGTGTGGCCCTTTCGATTAAAATCAAGATTTGATCAAGATATGTATGAGTGCACTTCTACATGCATAACTGTTTTTATTGGGTCATTTGAGCAGTCATACTTCTTTCGAATAACCGGTTTAAATTGTGTTCAGTTACATTCTGCAGATAGAGGAGTGGATAGTTTAAAGAACTTCTTGAAAGATAGTGACAAACATGAGAAGGTGCATTCTCATTTTAAGTGTATATTTTGTACACATGAATATGGATAGTTTTTGATATCATATTTATGAAATTGTGACAACTTCAAGCCATTTTCTTTCTGCCTCATTCCCTGTTAATTTGTTAATATGCGCATGTTTTGTGGAACTTAAAGAAATCTCATGATAAGTGCACTCATCATTTTAGGTGTCTTTCTGTAAGTGTTTATAGATGGGCACACACACAACACAGACACACCTAAACATATTTGCCTGTGCACATGCGTGTGCACAGACACACGCACGCACGCACGCATAGCCTGATACACAAAAGGTCCCGTGTTTATCAGTTGAAAACAGAATAAGTTAAAAAGGACACACCACACATAGACACATACACTGAATACATGACACAAATGCGCATGTATGTGCACATTTACATGAATACAGAGGTAACATTCACAAATCTGAAACACACACACACACACACACACTACAAGCACACGTTGACATAAGCACAAACATAGTAAGATGCACCATATTGATTATGCCATTTCATTGATTCTATATTTATATTACATTTATAAATTTATATTTTCCATTTTGTTGATCTTAGTTGATATTTGAAGTGTGGGATGAAGACAATGCTGAGTAGAAATACAAATACCCAGTAAATTTTTTTTATCTTTGGTTTTGAACAGAGATTGAAGTTGCTGGCACGTGAAGACCTGAAAAGCTATCGTGAAAATTATCTGATATTTCTGGACCGACTCAGTGACCAGGAGAGGGACCAATTCATGCGGGACAAAAAGACCAAAAGAATGTCACGGGCACACCGCAGACATAAAATGGTAAGTTATATGTGTATGTGCGTGTTGCATGTATGTTCCCATTTGTGATGAAATGGGACATATGTTTTTATCTTTAGTGTAGATATATATTAGGAAGCTCTTCAAGAATGTTAACAGGTGTTGTGTTGTTTTTTGTGTTGTTGGACTGATTATAATCTGCTTAATGTGAAAAGCAGCCAAACACAGAATCTCTTCTTCTCCCCTCCCCCAGTGCTTCCTCTCCCTCAAAATGAACAAAAGTATTAAGTATTTATTCAGTTCTTTGCAGGAATTGTGTGAACACATTGTTTTTGGAATTAACATGTGTAATGGTGTTTTCCTTCCTTTCTCATTGTTTGTGCATGTCCAATACTGTTTTATATTTATTCTTGTTTCTTTTGTGGACCAAAGAGTATAAAGCAGACCTTTTACAGTGCATTATACTGCATAAATGACAGTCTTGTGCTGTAACTGTGCGATATTTGTGAGACAGTGTATACTTTGTGCATGATTGTTTGCTTTTATATGAATTGTTGATTTGACTTTCTTTGAACAAAAAAGGAGAAATGTAATAATTGAAATGTTTGATTCAAACGTAATTTTAGATAGAAAATTTCCTATATTTGTCATATTTTGGAAATGACTGCCGTGTGCAATGGTTAAGCATTTTTGTAAAATTTGTTCAAATACAGGAATTGCGGAAGTTTGGCAAGCCCAAGATGCCTGCCAATCCGTTTATGCTGTTTGTTCGGTCATCTCGCTTGGAGCGAGGGAACACCCCTCCTACTGTGAGTAAAATGTTAAGTATTTTGTGTAAATAACATTTTTCTCTGTGATGAAATAGAGAAATTTTAAAGATTAACACTATGAAAAAAAATGAATATTTGAATTTTTTGTTTGTTTGCTGGATCTCAGTTATTGAAAGAAAACATGAAACTGAAAATCATGCCAGCCACATCAATGTACCTCATTAGCATGATTTTGTAATAAAAAACTAATGTGTTTTCAAGTGATAAATCACTAAGACTTACTTTTTTTATGTTGATGAAAATTTCATGACTGAACTCATATGGTTTTGCTTTGATCCAAGAACTGTATTTTAACTATCTTTCACATCAGTGCCATATGTCACCAATCTGTCGTCTAACTATCTACTGTTATGTGATATAACTGAAAGTTTGGGATCCTGTTGTATTCACAGGTTCTGCAATACTGGTTTGGTTTCTTTTTTTCAAATCAAATCCTGTGTAGTATGAAAGAGGTTGTAAAGAAACCTGTTTTGTCTGTTCCATAAATTTCCATCAGCTGTTAACTGTATCACAGTGGTCATTTCACCCTGTGGGGACTGATGTCAGATATGACTGTAAAGCCCTGGATATAACAAAATGATCATTGTTTGCTGTTGTTTTAATTACTCATTAGATCTGCCGTGTGGAGGACATGGAGAGAAGCTGAGCAGCCTGTGGAGTTATGTGAATGTTGTTTTGCCCTTTTCTGTTAGACTTGGTGAAGTGTTAAATCAGACGACCGCTTTTCACAGAGACGTTTTATTGTCAGTTCTAGGTTTAAGATGGCTGAAAAGACTCCCAGGATGGAGCTGTCAGCTGATGGCGATTTGTGGAACAAACTGCACAAGATTACATTTTTTTTCTTTTCTTGTGTTAGGCAGAGTCCAGAAAGTACTTTTAAAAATTTTTTAGGAAGGATGGTGTTCGTAATGATGATACTAATTGTTTCTGCACTTCGTTATTTTAACTTATTGGTGTTTTTCCTCTGCTCTCAGCAATTTATGAAGGGCTTGGTGGAGTACTGGAAAGACATGCCACAAGAAGAAAAAGAAGTGAGTAAACTAACTCTGTGTGTGTGTGTGTGTGTGTGTACAACCTTGAACTTGAAAATAAGAAAAAAATGTACTTACTTCGGAAGTGTCATTCAGGGAGTACAAAATACATTGTATGACTGCTCAGAGGGTCAGTATCAAACAGGAGAACTGTTCTGGACATGATTTCTGAAACTATGAAAAATATATTAACATAATAGCAGTTACAACAGAAATGAGATAGTTTGAATACTTTAATATTAGATGAAAACATATTGCTGGAAACTGCACTGAAAGAACAAGTCCATTATATGTGCAGCTTGCTAGATTATCAAAGCACATTATAATTATTGTACAGGGTGAGACTTGTAATAGTCAAACAAAAAATTAGCACCTTTGTATGTCAATTAAAGCGTATAACCAGAATCATTCAGTTGTGTTGAATGCACCATAATTATTATGTATTTGTTCAGTGATATAAAAACATTTTGAATGACAATATCATCTTATGTGTATGCAAAACAGATTTACCAGGAGGATTCCAGACAAGAGAGAGCAAGGTACCAACAGGAGATGTTAGAGTGGGAAGAGAGGATGAGGGAGATTGGCCGTGAGGACCTCATTCGCAAAAAGTCTCAAAAACGCACCAAGAAGGTGGTCTCCACCAAGGCGAAGAAAAAGAAAGCACCAACGAAAAGGAAGACGAAGTCCAAAGGCAAATCATCTAAAAAGAGTCCATCTTCAGCAAAGACCACAAAGAAAAGAACTATTACCAGAGGAATGCAGACAGAGGAATGATTGAGCTTCAAGATTTTCATGTGTGTGTGCTGCAGATAGAATATGTGTGCTGTGAAAATGTGTGTGAGTTGTTTTTTTTTCTTTGAGTTTTTGTTAGTGCTTGCTAGTCTTTTAGGCCAGAATTATGAGATGTTGGCGAAATACTGTGCTGTTTTGCAAGAGGGGAGGTGGGAGAAAAAAACATCTAGAAATGTGTATATTATATCGCTGCTAATGGCTTAGAAAAGAAAACAAAGCAATGAAGGAGAGGAAAAAAACAATCTCTAGAAAACCAGTGATATGTATTTTACAGCCTTGTCTTGTGATTTGCTAGGAATAAGTGAAACACTGGGTTATAAGTGGCACGGGGGAGGGGGGGGGGAGAAACTGCAGAATACTCGGGAATAAATGAAAACTCTTGTCTCTCAATTATTTACATCAGAATGTCACAGTAGTCTGTTTAAATAGCTTCAATCAGTCAAGATGGGGTGGTTTTTGTTATTTTTTTAAACTGTTTTGAATAAGGTGTCCTGACCCAAATTAAGGTTGTTTTCCCCAGATGCAGTGAAGTGAAATGTCAACCATGTTCTTTCTTTTTTTTAATTATTAAAAAAAAAAAAAATTATGAGACTGATTTATTTGTTCTCCCCCTGTTTCTCAAAAGAGAACACTTGCCTCTTTGTCTTCCAGTATGAAAGTGGTTGATAAGATTGAGGTAGGAGGTTGTGAAAGAGGTGCAAGGGGGACTGGGATATGAAGTTAAACTGTGTTTCCAGTTGAGATCGTAAGTTGTATAGATATTGTGGTCATGTTGACAGGGATTATTCCAGAAAGTGCATTTAAAACATTATGCATTTGTGTCTTGAATTATGATGCTGTATTTCTCTTTCAGTTTCGTGAAGATAAGAAGGTAGACGCTATCAAAGTAGATAAATCAACGTAAATCAACAAATTTTGATATGAACTTTTTCATTGGTCTTTATATTGTATGTGTGTGTGTGTAACAAAAACAAAAAAAAAACTGAATCAGAAAAAGCTAAAGTTTGGGCACATCCAGAAAAAGAACATGCTTTTTCCAGTAAGAAGAAAAGAAAAAGATTTTGGGATCAGTAGGTCAAACTGGTTATTTGTCCAGTACAATATAAAGATTAATGGCCATAGATGGATAGACACACTCCTATACACAAAAACACACACATACTCTGTCAAATGTATGAGTGGTGTGCAGTATGTATGGTTGTGTACTTGAATTGGGATGTACTAAAGCACATGCAAATCAGCCACAATTATAGTGAAGTCTATATTCTACTACTCTTTCACTTAAAGGATGTTTTGTATACAAAGTGTGTATTCATGTATGGTGGTGTGTGTAATATATGTTATATACTGTAGAATCTAATCAGGAAATGTTTGTATGGGTTAATTTTGTGTGTGTTTGCATGCACAGAGCTAGGAGTTTTGGTGTGTGTTTTTTTTAAATTATTTTTCTTAAATTGACCTTTCATGAGGGATAGCGCTGAATAAAGTCTGTTAATTCTAATGTTTTTTGTTGGTTCATAAGAGGGGAAAGTCAGCAGAATCATCTTAACATTTTTCTTATTGTGGCATTAGTTAACACACAAAAAAAGTACACAAACATGAACAGATTACAGACAGAGGGAATACATTGTACACTTTGAACAAGAAAATCCACAGCATTATGTGTCATATGTTGAAACAAGCAGGCTGAAATGGGATACATACAACCACATGTCATCTAACTGCCTCTGTTGTACTGGTGAAATTTGGTGTCAGCTTTTTTAAGAATTTATTTATATAAGATAAAGCACACCTTTTTGAAAACTCATATCCGACTCCGTGCTGGCTGACTGTCCAAGAAGAGTGTATGTTCTGAAGAATTGGCCACATTGTGCTGTTATTAGTGATGTATTCAGTATTGATAGATCAGTGATTGTCTCGGCCAGTGGTCACATTGATGGCATGACAATGAATGCTGAGAGTCTGACAGTGTCTGATAATGTCAGCAATGTGTTCACATTGATTGCATGCCACTCATTATATACTGCAATGTAAAAGGGGAAGTGAATATTATGGGGGGTTTTGTGTTTTTTTAAAGGATAACCACTGGTTTGGCAGAGAAGTGGATGTAGGACCTGCAGATATTTCAAGTCCTTGTGGGTGGGGAGGAAGAGTGACAGATACTGTGAGAATATGTCTGTACATATTTGTGTATGACAGTGCTTGTGTACTTTCCTTTCTGAAGATGGCATTAAGTGCTTTTGTTGATTTTTGTAATGATAGTATGCTTGTTTGCCACTATTTGACAGCTCTGTATAGATCTTTGATTTTGTTGTTGTTTGGTTTTTGATAGAATGGGAATAGTATTCCGGAACAGTGAAAAATACTTTATTATACTGCTCTGTTGACACACATGAAATCATGATTTATATATATTACTTTGAGAAGAAAGAAAATATTTTATTTAAAAGCAAATTCAATTTCAGCATTTATTTCAATTAAATTTAAGAATTTGGCTGAAAGGTGTTAAAGATTGAACTTTATTGTTCTTTTTGTGTGTGTGTTTTTGTTTTTGTTTAGAGAAAACATTGAATAATGTGATCACATATTTTGTTGTGAATATGTGTTTGAAGAGAAAAAAAAGTGTGTGTGTGTTTAATTGGCCTTTTTTCTGACTGGTAAATGAAAGCTGAAAGGAACTTTTTTTTTTTTTTTTTTTTTTTTTACTCTTTTTGCGTTTTTCAAAATATTGCATGCATTTATACTGTATGAATTTTCCGATATGGACATTTTACCACTCAATTACCTTATGTATGTCTTGTTTTTATGATAAAAAACAACAACCACCCTTTCTTGTGTAACCAACTTAGAACAATGTTGAAAGGATTTAGTAGACGGTCAGAGAACTTTCAATTCTCATTGAACATGAAGTAATATGTTAGAGGTATACATTACATATTCAGTGAATATTTTCAGTTAGTGTCATGGATTTGGCAAATTTTCTTTGTTCCTTGTTCTTGGTTTATTGGTCCCTGTCGATTTTAGTTCAGTGTGCCCATTTTGATGTTGCACCCTGTTGATTTTGAAAATTGTTATTATGCATTTGGTTCACTAGGGAAGATTATTGCAAAACTTCATAGTGTTTTTGTTGTTGTTGTTGTTGTTTTTTTGTGTGTGTTTTTTGTGTTTTTTTACATCACTATCTTTCCATCTAAATAATATAATTATATTAAAAAATGTTTGATCTCTATCTTCCTGTCATTCTGTCACCCATGCTCTCTTTCTCACCTGAAATGATGACTATTATTGTAAAAAAGTATATAGATAAATAGATAATCTATCAGCAAGCTATGAAAATTGTTTTATTGCTGAAGGTATAATTTTGCCACCTTCCATACAGTGCTGTTTAGTGAAAGGAGACAGGTGTTTGTTGAGCTTGTGAATGTTTATGACCTTTGGAAAAAGATGGCATAATCCCATGTTGTTAGAAATCATAACAATACCCTAAAATGCTTCCAAAGATGTTATATATCAAAAGTTTTTTCTTTTTTTTCCCCCAGTTTTTCTGTTGCTGTCGGTCTGTTGTGTGTCTGAACACATGTGTTTGTTGATAAACATACAAGCTCTTTCACTGATGAGTCATGGAAGAGCATGTGTAATTAAAATGATCTGATTTTCTGAAGTGTAAGATTTTATTTCCCATCAACTGTATGTATGGGTTATCTTGTTGGAATGCAGAATCGAGTTGAAGCATGTTAGTTGACTGCAAAGAACAAATGGAGAAAGGCTCTAATCTTCAGCTGTCAGCTCTGTTTAATAGTCTTTTTACACAGCTCATCTACAGAATGGAATTATATTGGGCTTCTGTCTTGAGCTTCCATCTTTTGGGACATTCTAAAGTGAGGTTCCTCTGACTTAAGAGTTGGATTCCCAGTCTTGGAGGAGTTTTGCTTTTCAGCTGACAAGCTAAAGTTTGCAGGCATGTTGCGTCCACCCATGGTGAACTTGCCTGTTCATTCTTTTCCAACCCTTCCTTTCTCTCTTTCAACACACACACATGCACACACACACACAAACACACATGAAAAGCTTATCCAGTTACACATAAATATGTGCATGTGCTGCCCCATCTCATGTTATCATTCTGATGTGGCTTACCTCATGCCCTACATTCAAAATATATACAACATTGAGGCTCATTTTATTACTGATTTGGCATCAACACTCCAAAGGGATAACTGAACAGTTGTTCTGTGATGCCTGTTCTGAACTTATGCACACTAGTTATTTTACCTGATACCTCTGTTTTGGACAAACTTACTCAAAAAAAGTCAGTGTGTTCCCCAAGGAGGAAGGCTGGTGAAAACTTGCAGCACATTGAAAACCAGAGCTGGTCACCGATGACCTTGGCTCACAATCTGGTTACAGCTGAACAATATCCAGAAGCAAAACACCAGATAATAAAATACCACATTTTGAAGAAGTGTGACTGACAACATGGAAAAAACAGTTGGAATGCTGGACAGAGGGCAAGAAGGTGTTTTCATTGCTGTAGCAGTCGGCCAACATCATTGCAAAGAAACAGGTGGAGAAAAAGTCAAATCAGTAAACTGATTCTGCTTGGTAATATTTTTTTCTTCAGATTCATGGTATGGCAGAATCTGAAATTTGTTGACATTGTCATACAAGAAACTACTTTTCATGCCTTCAGATTTCAGCTGAACATTCTCCCAACAAGCAAGCAACTGAGGAGAGATGGCAAGAGTGGTGAGTTGCAAATTGGTTGTCAGCTAGAAACAGCTCTGTCTGGCTGGTGTCAGTTTGTAGCTGCATGGAATTTCGCTCTTCCCTCACTGAATACTTTATCACTATTTCTCTTTCTCTAGTCAGGGAGGAAGGTGGCAGAATGGTTAAGATACTCCTCTGCATAACAGAGTCTGTGAGTGTCTGGGTTTGAATCCCACTCTCACACATTCTCCCAAGTTAGACTGGAAAATCAAACATCATGTAGTCATTTGGATGAGAAGATAAACTGAGGTCCTGTGTGCAGCACACATGCACTTGGTGCGCTGAAAAAGAACCCATGGCAACGAGAGTCGTCCTCTGACAAAATTCTGTAGAAGAAATCCACAGTGATAGGTACACAAATATATATGCATGCACTCAAGGCCTGATGTTCTCAGCGTTGGGCTATGCTTCTTGTCAGGCATTTGCACAGCAGATGTGTAGCGTACGTATGGATTTGTCCTAATGCAGTGATGTCTCTTCAAGAAACTAAAACCACTGCACAGACAGTACTATGTTCATGATTAGTTACCAGTTGGGATGGAAGAAAGACAGTAGAGGTGGTTTAGGAAGGCCATAACATGCTGATCTGAGCATAATGTATTATTCATGATTTCTGAACAATATTGTGGAATACATATGTAATAAGATAAGCATCAGCACATAGTCAACAAATACATGCACACAACACACACTAATGTCTCATGAAAGTCTGCATGTGTCCATTTACACAAGAGGATTATGAACTTGAACTGGAATCAGACGTTTGTGTGTGTGGAGCGGTGTGTGTGTGTGAGAGAGAGAGGGAATGTCACGTTCATGTTTCACTTGGCTGGATAAGGTGTTTCTTTTAGATGGGCTTTGCAAAGTTCTGGTTTGATCTGAGAGTACCATTCCACAGCTAAAAGTTTTGCATGTGACCTTAAACGCTGATGCAGATTCTTTCGATATTTTTACAACGCTTGACTTTAACCCAAATCATCACGCACAAGATGGAAATGTTATTTTCGCATCAAGGTCTTTTGTATATATTTATCATTATTTTGTTTTTATTAATAATTTTACTTATATTTCTGCATAAAAACCACAGAAGTGTAGTTTTTAAACACAAAGCAGAAAACAAAATTAATGTTCATTATATTCGAAACTCTTAACAATCAGCTCCGCTCGTCTTATGTGTTTTCGACGTCTTCCGTGAAAGTATTTCGAGTAATCAGGATTTCGACAGAAATCAGTGTATAATGACTCATGCAAGTCTAGTTGTCATTATAGATATGTTACATTCGTTGAAACTTAATCGTAAAAACAGTCAAAATATGATAAATTTTCTATAGTCTCTGGTGTTTTCACGGAAGCAGTCACGCAGAAATCAATGTCTTCTTTCGTTTTCATGCCATCGCGAAGGAGCGTGCTTCATGAGCGTTGGGTCAAATCATCATCACTAAGTTTCACACGTATGTTCGTGTTCAAGTTATAACCATGACGGCTAGCAACAAGATGAATGAAATATATGACGCGCTTTCGTCGGAGTCTGTAAAAACATTTGTCGCAGGAGGTAAGGCTTTCCAGTCTGTCTGTCTGTGTGTGTGTGCGCGCGCGTGTGTGTGTGTGTGTGCTTTTGCCACCAAAATTATAGTCCTTATAAGTTAAGTCTTTGTATACAGTGGACGGATTATAAGGGCCAATGCTCCTTGTGTAAGATTTAATGAGCCTTTACTCAAACTAGTACTAATGCTGTGCCATAATCTTAGTGAACTATATTTTGTCACTTATGGCTCAGCAGAACAATGCTTTAAAGTTTGATCTGATGAGTACGTCACTGATCATTGACATCACTTAGTGGCCTAATTGTGATGCAGCCATGTGGTGTTACTTCGGGGCCAACATACACAATCTGTTGCAGTGTAATGAATGTGTGTGTGTGTGTGTGTGTGTGTGTGTGTGTGTTGATGATGGCACAGATGCCTACCAACAGTTATTTACTTTGTTGTTGTCGGAATTTCTTTAGGTCACTTTCACATTGTTGCACAGTTTCATTTCAAATTAGACTGTATTTAACAATTTAATGATGATGTGTGTTTTGGGTAGAAATATTTACAAATAGTGTCCAAAGTCTGATACAGTCTATTCAGAATGTAGTCTCACCTTTTTCTCTTTTTTTTTTTCTTTTTTTAACCTACATCTGTTCCTGTGTTTCTCAGTGTTCAGCTTTCAGAGTACAGAAAGCACACATAACATGACACACTTATATTAGGGATATTAGAGCTACTTGAGCATTTACTCAAATAGTGCTAATGGTAGATAAACTATATTTTGTCACTTATGGCCCCGCAGAACAATGCTTTAAAGTTTGATCTGATGTACGTCACTGATCACTGGCACCTCAGGGTGGCCTAAATGTGGTGGATCCACATATTTTGGGGGGTTAACATACATGTGTTTGGGTAAAATGTTTACACATAAACATAGTGACCAAAGGCTGAATCAGTCCATTCAAAATGTAGTGTTTATATGTGTGTGTGTGTGTTTAATCTTTTTTATGTTATTATTATTACTATTATCAACCTGTCACTGTCAGTTCCTGTGTTTTTCAGTGTTCAGTTTTCAGAGTAAATAAACCACACATGACATGACACATTTATGCTTGGGATGTGAGAGCTACGCGGAAATGCGCTTTTCCATTTCATTGGGGGGGAGGGGGGGGAGTCAGTCAGTTGGATGTGACTGCTGCAAAAAAGCCCCAGAAGCCATTCCTGAGATCTGTGCCAATCTGGAGATAAAAATGGGGAAGGGGTTGAAACTTTGATGTGATCATGACGTCACCAACAATGTCTGTTTCGAACTGGGATCTATAGAAGTACCAAAGATTTATCTCCATTACAAGCAGAAAATGTGTGCTCTTTTTTATACCAGATTTTAGGCTCATAAGTTATATGAAAGGTTGTTTTGTTTTGTTTTGAAACACTGTTCTTTCTTTTGTGTGTTTATCATGTGCCATTAGGGGGGGAAAAAAGGTAATATTGAACTCTGCATGGGTGCTTCCAGCAATAATATTGGGATTGGTAAATATTTCTTTGGTCAGCTTCATTGGGATTTTCCCCTCAAGACCCCCCATTCAGGTGTCACCTTTCCAGCACACAGACAGATAGGTAATGAAATACGAAAAGAATGAAAATGAAAGATACATGTATTGAACTTGAAGGCAAGTACATAAAACAGACATTGGTGTCGGCCTCCTTCCGTCTTGAGAGACCATGGCTGCACCAGAAATGCAGTCACTGCCAGGCATTGCACTTCCTGCTGTGGAAGTAAAACAAAATGAGAATGAAAAAGGGCTGTGTTCAGCAAACTTGTGTGCATTCACAGGCCTGCACATCCACACATATCTCGCATGCACATATGCATGCACATACATATGCATGCATGAACACACACATGCACAAATACACAACACACGTGCACAAACTTGCAGTCCAGTCCTAATGAATGTATCATTTCTTCTCTCTTTTTTTTTTCAGTCCATGGAAAGGAAAGGAAAAAATGATAGGCTTTCCTTTGTGTCTGACTCTCCGATCATTTCTTTCCCTCATTGATTTTGATTACTTTGTATTCATCCTCTCCTGTTTTCACAGATTCTTTGAATAACTTAACAACAGCAAAACATTGCTTTCAGTATGTGGAAGTGTTTAAGCTGAGTGTGGTTTGGGTGTTGACAGGTGTGGAAGGTGTGTCAGTTGATTGTGGTTTGGATGTTGACAGGTGTGGAAGGTGTGTCAGCTGATTGGGGTTTGGATGTTGACAGGTATGGAAGGTGTGTCAGCTGATTGTTGTTTGGATGTTGACAGGTATGGAAGGTGTGTCAGTTGATTATGGTTTGGATGTTGACAGGTGTGGAAGGTATGTCAGCTGATTGTAGTTTGGGTGTTGACAGGTGTGGGAGGTGTGTCAGCTGATTGTGGTTTGGATGTTGACAGGTTTGGGAGGTGTGTCAGCTGATTGTGGTTTGGATGTTGACAGGTGTGGAGGGTGTGTCAGCTGATTGTGGTTTGGATGTTGACATGTGTGGAAGGTGTGTCAGCTGATTGTGATTTGGTTGGCAGGTATGGAAGGTGTGTCAGCTGATTGTGGTTTGGATGTTGGCAGGTGTGGCAGGATGTGTCAGCTGATTGTGGTTTGGATGTTGGCAGGTGTGGAAGGTGTGTCAGCTCATTGCGGTTTGGATGTTGACAGGTGTGGCAGGATGTTGTGCCAAGTCTGCTGTGGCGCCACTGGACCGTGTCAAGATCCTCATGCAAGCTCACAACACACATTACAAAGATCTTGGTGAGTGCTTTCTCTGCCTTTGATGGTCAAACAGTGGAGAGGGTCAATGAATATAGATATTTAGGGACCATCTTAGACAATAAGCTGACTTTTGACAGAAATGTTGATTCCATTCATAAGAAATGTCAATCTAGAATTTTTTGTTTACAGAAGCTTAGAAATGTTGGTATAAATTCAAATATTCTTCAAAGTTATTATCGATGTTGTATCGAGTCCGTGCTTACAGTTTCATTTATGTGCTGGTATGGAAGTTTGGGAGTGAGGAGTAAGCGTGTTTTGAACGATGTCATGAGTGTATGCAGTGAAATTGTGGGAGTGAAACAAGCTAGTATGCAAGAGTTGTATGAAAGTCGAGTGGTTAAAAAAACAGGCAGATAGCAACTGACGACACCCATATTTTAGCAAAGTATTATGAGCTGTTGCCATCAGGACGACACTACAGAACTTTTAAGTTGAAATCCAGAGCTCTGAAGACTTTTATTCCACGTTCAATCCACCTTTTAAATTCTTGAGAACTGTGTGTGTGTGTGTGTGCGCGCGCGCGCACTCTCATGTGAGACGTGTGAAAGTCCGTGCATGATAGGCTGTACCTTGTTCTAGTTGTGGTGTGTGTGTGTGTGTGTGTATGTGTGTGTGTGTGTGTGTGTCTTTACTGAGCTTAAAACGTGACAATTGGTTATAATGAATGTGCAATATGTAGGAAGAATAATGTGCAATATGCAGGATGAATGTACAATGAATATGTCTAATGCTAACGTCCATATTCTAAATATATTTCTGTTTAATAATTACGATGTAATAATTAATTGCAATGTTTTTAAAAGCGAATATGTGAAATGCTTTTATTTCAGAACATATGTTTATTACTCTTGTTTAATCAAGTTATCCGCGTGTGTGGGGTGGGTGGGTGGGGGGGTGCGGTGTGGGTGTGTGCTGATTATCTGGTTGTGGTTTTCCGCAATTCATCTTTATTCTTATCTTATCTGTCTATTATAATCAATGTGCAGTATAGTAGGCAATGTTTATAATTATATTCAAATAATGTTTCTTAATTCTTTCTGTTTTTACATTAAGAATACTAGTTATTACCTGCAGTGTATGAAACGATGTATGTGATGTTTTTTTTTACTTTTTTACATTTGTATCTTCGTAATATTTGTAGGGGCTGTTGTTGGCTTTTACAGTTATGGTCCCCATGTTGTTTACTTGTCTATGTTGTGATAATGCACCTGACCAAATTTCTCCAGTTGGAGATAATAAAGTTATTCTTATCTTATCTTATCTTATCTTATCTTATCTCTCTCTTTCTTTCTGATTTCTCCCTATCTTGTTCTCACTCTTTTCATCCTGTCTTTCATTCTCTCTTGTTTTGTTGGCGTTTTTTGTTTGACAGTCCCCTGTGTGTGTGTGTGTGTGTGTGTGTGTGTGTGTGTGCACGTCTGTGTGCGTGTGTCTCCTCTCTGTGTGTGTCTCTCTTTCCTCTCTCTCCTCTCACTCTCTTTCTGTCTGTCTGTCTTTCTCTCTTTGCGCATCTGTCACTCTGTAGATCCCTCTCTCTCTCTGTGTAGCTGTCTGTGTTTTAGTATGTATGTATGTCTGTGTGTCTGTTTCTTGCACTGTGAACTTTGTTTTGTTCAATGTTTGCTTCATCTGTATTCATTCGTTTATTCTAATGTTTTGTTATGCAATGAAAATATGTTGACGCTTTCACCCATGTCATAAGGACCTCAAGGCTAATGAGATTAAAATGTCAAAGTGTCAGAAGTGTGTGTCTCTCTCTCTCACCATGTGTGTACCAGGGGAAATTTTAGGGGGTTTATTCTTGATGTTCTAAGAGTGGAAATCGGGAAGAGTATTTCAGTTTTTATTCAAAATTCAACTTGGAAAGAAAAACCTTTGGTATTTCAATTCTCAAAGGTCAGGAAACTTTAAAAAATTGGTTGTTGTTTTGTTTTTTCTTTTCTTTTCCTGTTTTTTTTTTTGTTTTTGTTTTTGTTTTGCTACATTCTGTCATCTTTTCTTCCAGCACTTTTTCAGATTTCTTGTGTGGTTTCTCTTACACACAAGAGATTGTTCCCGATCTTTGGGGGGTTTCTTCTTCAGTTCTTGTGTATGCTGAATAATTTTTCTGTTTAATGTAACCAGGAACAGGAAACCTGAGTGGATCCCCTGTGACTGTAGTGGTGGTTACTTGCTTTCATCATGTAGAGCTTTGCCATCAGAAGCAATGTCCCCCTAGAGGAGGAAGTGCAGAGAAGCTGAGCACCCTTTAGTGTTATTAAGAATGCCTTGTCCCTTGACTATGAAATTATTTCGTGTCTTTATAGGCAGGCGCCATGGCAGATCGGTAAACCATTGGATTTCTGATCCAGCGTACACTGGTGGTCAGGGTTCAAGGCCCTGTTTCGGCATGGTGTTGTGTCCTTGGGAAAGGCACTTCACTTTGATTTTCCTCACTCGACCCAGATAAGAATGGGTTCCTGGCTTCGGTTGGAGAAGGTTAAAGTGATGGAAGGAAAGGATTGGGCCATGTCTTCCAGTACTGAGCTAAAGATGATAGACACAGCAGGTATAAATTCACTGCCCTGATGGCCATAAAAGGCTATGGGATATTATCTTGTAACTTTTTGTTGTTGTGTACATAAAGTGAATCTGTATGAAACCCTGTTTAAGTAGGTTGTCTGTGAATTCGTCTTTTAAAAATTTCTTGGTTGGATCTGTTTTCTTGAATAAAAAGCAGGCTGCTTCCTTGCACAGTACACATCAAGCTCCCCCAAGCTCCCTCTCTCTCTCACGCTTTCTCTTGCAACTACTTTTTCATTTCTCCATTTGTCCAGTGAGGTGCAGGCAGCCTCTGGAAACTGTTTTGTTTAAGACTGAAGCACATTTTTGGTGCTGTTGCTGTTGTTGAAAATGTTGTACATGATTATTGCAGGTGTGTATGGTACGTTCAAGGAGGTTCTCACCAAAGAAGGGGCACTGGGACTGTTCAAGGGCAATGGTGTGCAGATGATCAGGATTTTCCCCTATGCTGCCATTCAGTTCACAGCTTTTGAACAATACAAAGATGTGAGGTTTAAAAAAAAATTTTTTTTTATGTTTTTATGTGACAAGATGTTTAGACTGTTCTGAGCTAAATTTAACGTATCAATGATTATTGATGATTTAGTGTTTTGAGTAATTTTTGTAAAACATAAACATGCACATTTGATAAATAAGTGAACTGTTTTATCAGAAGACAAGACAAGAAAGGTTACCATCAGAAATCATTATAGAAAGTCAGTGGGTTGATAACCAGTCAGAATAAGGAGAAAAACACTTCAAAGAATCGTGTTAGAATGTTTGTCACATCCCATTTGGTTAACATGATGAGGATGCCACAGGGTGGGAGCAGGATCATTGTCCTTTGTGGGAGATTCCACTTTTCTTTCTGAAGCTCACTTGCTCGTAAAGCATGATTTTTTTGCAGTGGCTGAAACCTCGCATCCCTAATCACCCTCACCTGGACAGACTGCTTGCTGGGTCTCTGGCTGGTGAGTATCTCTTCGCATTCCAGCTCTGACCCTTTCTCCCAAGTTTGACTGGGAAATCAAACTGAGCACCTAGTCATTCAGATGAGATGATAAACCAAGGTCCTGTGTGCAGCATGCACTTGGTGCACAAAAAAAGAACCCATTGCAACAAAAAGGTTGTCCCCTGGCAAAATCCTATGAAAGAAATCCATTCTGATAGGTGCACAAATATGTAGGCATGCACTTAAGGCCTGATGAAGCGCATTGCAGGCCTCTGCCTAGCAGTTTCAGTTCAGTTTCTCAAGGAGGGGTTACTGTATTGGACACATCCATATACTCTGCACCACAGATATATTTTTACTCTACACCACAGATATATTTATGGTGTAGTGTATATGGATTGGTCTGAATGCAGTGACGCCTCCTTGAGAAACTGAAAAACAGAACAAGTGTATGATGGTCAGTCATGTCCAACTATGACTGCCAAAACAACAGAGGAGGCATCTGCTGTCCTTACTTTTTCTTCTTCTTCGCTCGTGGGCTGCAACTCCCACGTTCACTCAGATGTACACGAGTGGGCTTTTATATATATGACTGATTTTACCCCGCCATGTAGGCAACCATACTCCGTTTTCGGGGGTGTGCATGCTGGGTATGTTCTTGTTTCCATAACCCACTGAACGCTAACATGGATTACAGGATCTTTAACGTGTATTTTATCTTCTGCTTGTGAATACTCACAAAAGGGGTTCAGGCACAAGCAGCTCTGCACATATGTTGACCTGGGAGATCAGAAAATCTCTACCCTTTACCCACCAGGCGCCATTACCGAGACTGGAACCCGGGACCTTAAATTGAAAGTCCAATGCTTTAACCGCTAGTCTATTGCACTCGTCTGCTGTCCTTACTATCTGGGCTAGAATTTGATTATAGTGGAGAGTGTCTTGCCCAAATCATATCCCCACTATTTCAGCCAAGAGGGTTTTAAGACAGACAGTGTTGGGATGGTTCCCAAAGGCCAAATAGCCCCCAAGGCTGCAGCACTAAGAGCCAGTGCAATTTTGCCTTGTTAATTTCAGTCATAGTTCTTCACAAAAGACTAAGCTGTAAATGACTTCCCATTGCAGTGGAGAAAACCATTAATCATACAGTTCTCACTTTGCTATTAGCCCAACTGTAAGCTTATGCCAGTCTCTCTATAGTATTAGACAGCTATATAGGTGTATGTTTTTCAAGTCTTGTTCTATCTTTTATTTTCGAAATTATCAGCTTTCGTACTTTTTCACCATTTTTTTTTCTCTGTGACGTTCTGTCTTTTACCTCTGGTCCTGTGTGGAAGCATCAGCGTTATATCTATTGCTGAGAAGAGTAGATGTTCATTTTTCTCTCTCTCTCTTGTTGTAAATTTGCTGCTTGTCATAACCTTCAAAATTTGTTCTTAATGTAAGTGTTGTACAATAGAGGGTTTGCACACTGCACAAACAGCAATCCTGAGCTGGTCCAGTTTGGAAAGAAAGAAACGAACATGACATCAAGCACCTGTATTTCATAAAAAAAATTTTTTAAAAGACACAGGAGTTTAACAAATAAATAAAAGATACTACCCAGGATGATGTTTTCAGGTGGTGAACCTTTCTTGAACAGACTGTTCAGGAGGTAATAATTTAATTGTTCTTCATGCGGGAGATTGAAGCTGATTTCTGTTCAAGCACAGTGAGACCATTGCTGGGTGTTGCAGGGCTGACTGCGGTTCTTATCACCTACCCCCTGGATGTGGTTCGGTCCCGAGTGGCGTTCCAAGTGAAGGCGGGTCCACTCGAGATGGGGATGAGGGGGATGGTTCGCACGATGCGGCTGACAGAAGGAGGAATGCGACCCTTCTACCGAGGCATTGTGCCTTCCATCATTGGCATGGCGCCCTACTCAGGTGTGTGAGAGTTGCTTTGATTGGTGTTTTTCAGTGTGTGTGTTTGTGTGTGTGTATGTGCATGGAAAGAAGGGGAAAACGGTTATGAGTCATTGTAGAATATTTACCACTCTGACCATTAAGAGCTCACCTTGGCGACATGGTCAAATTCACAGACTGACAACTGGGAGAATGTAGATTCAAGTTCCAACACGAGTGGATGTGGTGGTGTTATGTTTTTTGTTTTGTTTTTCAACCTGTGAACAGCTTTTACCCAGAGCTGAGTATACTGCAGTCTTAAATGGGAAGACTGATAGTTGTCCATGTCTTTTGAATTTGTTTCATTTGTTTAGGCTGAGAGATTTGTTCGCTGATTGAATTAACAAGGCTGGAGAAAAATGAGTTGTGTGTGTCACATGCGTCAGGCATCTTGTTTTACTCTCAATTTAAGACTGGAGAATAATGAGTTGTGTGTGTCACATGCGTCAGGCATCTTCTTTTACTCACAATTTAAGACTGGAGAATAACGAGTTGTGTGTGTCACATGCGTCAGGCATCTTGTTTTACTCTCAATTTAAGACTGGAGAATAATGAGTTGTGTGTGTCACATGCGTCAGGCATCTTGTTTTACTCTCAATTTAGGACTGGAGAATAACGAGTTGTGTGACACCTGTGCCAGGTATCTCATTTTACTCCTTCACGATGATCAAGACGTGGTGTTTGGACAACTACCCGGACATCCTGGGCAAGCCGTGCCCCCAGAACACCGGGGGTCTGGTGCTGGTGGTGCCTGCCAAGCTGGTGTGTGGGGGACTGGCTGGTGCCATGGCTCAGACTGTCTCGTGAGTCCTGCCCTCTCTTCCTTCCTCTTCACTTTGTGTGTGTGTGTCGGGGGGGTGGGGGGTGGTAGGGCGTGTGGGTGTGTGTACGTGTAGTGTGTGGGGCTCTGGCTGGGGCCATGGCTCAGACTGTTTCATTAGTCCTGCCCCCTTCCTTCCTCCACTTGTGTGTGGTTGGTGGGGTGGGGGTTGGGGGGTCTGGCTGGTGCCATGTCTCAGACTGTCTGGTGAGTCCCGCCCCCTTCCTTCCTCTTCACTTGTGTGGGTGTGGGTGGGTGTCTGGTTGGTACCATGTCTCAGACTGTCTTGTGAGTCCCGCCCCCTTCCTCTGCACTTGTGTGTGTGTGATGGGGGTAGTTGGTGCCATGGCTCAGACTTTCTCATTAGTCCTTACCCCTCCTTCCTCTTCACTTTTGTGTGTCTGTGTGTGTGTCCATGTGTGTGTGTGTGTGTTTGTGTGCAACTGTGTGTGTGTGTCCGTGTGTGTGTGTGTGTCTGTATATGTGTTTGTGTGTGTGCGCACATGTTTGTCTGATGCATGTAAGTTTCTGAAAGCTTGGTTAGTGCAAAACCCATCCAGATATGTTTAGGTCAATTCTCCACTGATTTGCTGGACTGGGTTAGTTAAAAAAAAAAAAAAAGAAAAGAAAAAAGAGTTAATGTTGACCCCTGCAAGTTAAGTCTTACTAGGATCTGTCAGTTCCTGATAATGTTTGCTTCACAGTGCTGTGCAGTGGTGTTGTTCTGTGTTATTTCTTTGAACTCTGCATGTGGTGGTAAAACAAACACGTTTTTAGTTGGCTGTAAGTGGTCATTGGGCTCTAAACTCAAAGTATTAGCACTAATAATGATAATGATAACAGTAATGTCAAATCTGCAGTAAGCCAGGCGTGTACATGGAAGTTACTGAATTGGATGCAGTTTCCCATATGTTTGCTTGGTACACAATTTGGAGGAAGAGTACACACAATTTTTTTTTTTTTTTTTTTTTTTTTTGCTGCAAGAATGCACAAAACACAATTTTCGAATAAATAGATCTGTGAATGACAGTGATACATTGAGGTTTAATTGTTTGTCTTTTGCCTGTATGTCAGGTACCCACTGGATGTTGTGAGGCGGCAGTTACAGCTTGGAAAGATGCACAGCGAGATGAAAAGATTTGAAGGGTAAGGTTCTCTTTTCTGTGGGCATAAAAATAGTTTTACTTATCATTATTTTTTTTTATCAGTATGGCGTTGATTCCTGGCATTGGAGCCTGTTTGGCCCGGACAATTCCCATATAGACACCTCTGTTTAGCTCTGCGGCAGTGGTCTTGGATGATTTAACAAACAGAAAATGATTCGTCTTAATGGTTACTGATTCATTCCTTTTTTCCTGTTAATGTTGAGTAAAATTGCATTTGAATATAATCATTGTTGTGATCATAATCAACAACTGAGTCATGAAACAGTTTGCTTAAAAAGCTTGTGAGCAGTCAAACATTACCAAAAAGACAATAAACCTCAAATTCATCAGTCAAAACAAATGGCAGTGCAGAAAGAGTTGTGTCCCTTGTGTCCCTAATTGTTGTGCACAGTGGACTTGGGGGGAAAATGTTTGGACTGCTCAAGATTGAATGCCCAAGATGTGGGGTAGCGCATGTGGATCGGTTTACATGCTTTGACACATCTTTGGGAGGAAGGTGGCAGAATGGTTAAGACGCTACCCTGTTTGTGAGGGTCTGGATTTGATTCCTGCTCTCACCCTTTCTCCCATGTTTGACTGGAACATCAGACTGAGCGTCTAGTGATTCAGATGAGACAAGAAACCAAGATACTATGTGCAGCACACACATTGCACACTGAAAAAGAACCCATGGCAACAAAAGTGTTGTACTGGCAACATTCTGGAGAAGAAATCTACACTGTTATGTACACAAATATATATATGCATGCACTCAAGGCCTGACAAAGCACATTGGGTTATGCAGCTGGTCAGGCATCTGTCCAAACACAGTGACCCCTCCTCCTGAAACTGAAACTGACAAGTCTTTGAAACTGAAACTAACGATGAGCCTTCGTTGCCCTCCACAGTCGCAGCTGGTATGAGATCATGGTGCTGGTGTACCACGACCACGGCATGACCAAGGGCCTGTTCCGGGGCATGAGCATCAACTACCTGCGAATCATGCCCATGGTCGGCATCTCCTTCACCGTCTATGAGATGACGAAGCAGTTTCTGGGCCTGGACACTGGCTTCGACAGATGATGAACGTGGACTGTAGGCATTCCTTCATCCGTGTCAGTCATCACTCTGATCAAAAGATGTTGTGGATGGAGGGTAGCTATCCCTTCATCTGTGTTGGTCATTGCTCTGATCAGAGAATGTTGAAAAGAGAGGGTAAGTATTGCTTCATCTGTGCCAGACATCGCTCTGAATGGACTTCGTATAGGTTTTTGTTCTGAAGCTGTGTTTGTGGAAGCCGAGGAGTCCTTGTAAGTTTCCGTGGTGTGGATCTGGAGCAATCAAAATCACAGCAACAGATTGTAGTTTTTGGCTGGTTTCTTGATTTAGGTGACTGGAGAATGGCAAGAAAACCAAAGACTTTGGGAGATTTGACTGCTCAGGAAACTTTTGTTTCCACAGCGTAGCCTGGCCAAAAAAAAAATCATTTGAAGTGGTACACAGGATGGGTAATATTATAATGTATGACAACACTCATCAACAATGTTTTATTTCAATTCCTGTGGCATGTTGTTTTGTTTTTATGTCATTTTACATTTTTTGGTTTTACCATATATTTTTCTTCCTTTTCTTGTATTCCATCATTGTAAAAATGGTCAATTGTTTTTTTTCTTTTATTGTATTGAATTGTATTACATTTTGTCACAACAGATTTCACTGCATGAAATTCGGGCTGCTCTTCCAAGGGAGCGTTGCTGCAGTGCAGCACCACCATATTTTGTCTGCCTGCCCATGTGTTTGTTTTCCCATCAAAGTGGATTTTTCTACGAAGTTTTGCTGTGGGTTCTTTTACACGTGCTAAGTGCATGCTGCACACGGGACCTCAGTTTATTGTCTCATGCGAATGATGAATACCTTTTCTGCAGACTTCAGTGGAATGACACATCACAAACTTTCTTTCTGAAGTACAGTGATAAGATGTGAATGCTGCTTCATTTGTTTTGTTTTGTCCTTTCTGGTCTGTTTTAGCATGGTTGAACAGTTTCTTTTAAAGCCCTTTTAAGGAAAAAACATTATAAATATTGGAAAAGAAAGGAGACATAAATAGGTGATGTTAGTTTTCATCATCAGAAAATGTGCAGTTTATGTGCACACTGGCAGCAAGAACAGTTTTGTTGTTTGTTTTTGTTGTGTTTGTTTTGCTTTTTGAATGAATGGTTTTATTGCTGGAGGCTGCTGTCTTGATATGTTGAAGTGGAATACATCCTTTGGATTCAATGTCTGTTTATATTTAATGTTTGAGTGAAGGTTTTTCTAAGTATTCCGTAGAATCCCAGAGTTTGTGAGTATGCGTGTTTGCATGCATGTATGAGTTTGTCTGTGTCTGCCTGCTTACATGTATAAGCACATGTGTGTACCTTCATATGTGTGTGTGTGTGTGCTGACTGCTTGTGTGTGCATGCATGAATACATGTACCTTTATGTGTGGGTGTTTGCAAGTGATACAACCATATGTTCATGTCTGTGAAACATATCTTTGTTAGTTATTTTCCTGTGCTTGTGAACGTTGCGGATGACATCTGAATCTGCTATATTTTTAGTAGCATCCATTGATGTAGTATGGATCTCTCCACATGCCAGCAACATGTTTGTGTTGTAATGTATTACAGCTGTTAAAACCAATAAACTGAGCATTCTTTTCTTTTGGAGAGAGATGAAGCCGTGTGAAGCAACAACCTCTCTCGGGTAGATTTTGTGGTGCCAATATCTTACTATCTGTATATCTGTCAGTGGGTGTCTTTGTAACTGTTGATTTGCTTAGGGGTAGTATTAGTTAGGTTATGATCACTTGCACATGGTTTTGTTGTCATTTGATCTTCTGTTTTCAAAAGCATTTTCGGTTAGTTGGAGGAAACTGTCACAATTTGTTGTTTGATATTGCATATCAAGGTTTTCTTTTGAATTGTTGTGGATCCTTGCGCTAGAATGATGGTGGAGCCTAAATTCATAAGAGGGAGTATGCTTGTGTGTTTGTGAGTGCGTGTGTTTGTGAGTGTGTGTATGTATTTGTGAGTGTGTGTGTGTTTGTGAGTGTGTGTGTGTGTGAAATAAATGGCAGGAGGGAAACATTCCTGGAAAAAAATTGTTTGCACCTCGTAAGCACCGATTTTGATCACATTGCACCTTGTCCTCTTTCAGATGGTGGTAATATAGAGAATGTTGAAATACATGATACTCATGGCATTTGTTGCTCGAAACAATCCACACCACAAGTGGTGAATATTTTGCTTTAAACTACATGTCTTTAATGTTCATGGGGTGTTTGTGCTGCATTGTGTCTGTGTGCATGGGTTTGCAAGATATTTCTTTTCACTTGGGTCTTTCCTGAATTTCTGCAGATCAATATAAAGTCTTTCAAAATATCAATAAAATGAAAATGAGATAGGTATTAAAAATAGCCCAGAAGAAAATTGACAGATTGAAATTGTTTTGAAGATTGGTATATTGGTCAATGCATAGATACTGTATTAGATGATCAGTTATTTGTTAATTGATTAATTATTTCTTTATTTATTTATTCATTTATTTATTTACTTGCTTACTATTTTTGAAAACAATATTCCTTAATTTTAGCCCGAGCTCCCAATCAAACCATATAATTATGTGACCTGGTTGAAGACAAAATTTGACAAAAAACAAGAATGCCAGAGAATCGACAGACAGACAGAAAATACGAAAAAACTTAGCCGTATGAAGAGCACAGGAACAGGAGTCATAATGGCTGCCGGAAAAAGAGGGCGCTAGCCAGCGGGACAAAGGGGAGGTTACCTACTTCCGGGAGGTTATCGGCCATAGTACTTTCGTTTTCTCCACATAGGCGGATAGTAGTTTGCACAGGACAGGAATGTCAGACCCCTGCCGGAGTCTGCACTAGTTGGGTCACGGTAAGTATGTTATTTAAACGTAATTTTAGATAGAAAATGTCCTTTTAAAAGAGGGGCACCATCCTCCCAGTGTTTCCATGTTCTCAACCATCAGCCTCTAGTCCTCCCACTTACAGAAGAAAAACAACATCACAAAAATCTTACGATTATTATTGCTGTTGTATGTATGCCTTGTTCCAAATGCAGCGTAGCATTGGTTTTTGAACACTGAAGTTGTCTTGTTTTTGTTTGTGTATATTGATGGACTTTGGATTTGATGTCCTGGTTAATTACACCAACAGGAGGTACAGACTCGGTTCAAGAAATGTTTTTGATTGTGTATGTTGATGGAATTTGGATTTGATGTCCTGGTTTATAAAACCAACAGGAGCTACAGACTCGGTTCAAGAAATGAAAATGATCTGAAAAGTTAACCAACAAAGAATTTTGAAAAAGTAAATACTCGAGCATGGCTGGACATGCATGTATATGTTTATAAATGTATAAAGCTGGGCATGTATGGGTTGTTGTTTTTTTGTGGGTTTTTTTTTTTTCACATTTTGTCATCTCAACTGTTGAAATTTTTCACAGGAATGTGATTTTTTTTCTTCTGCACTGTACATTGCTGGGTACTAGGTGATGGTGCTATGTGTGACATACGTGGTTTAATTGATGGTCTCCATCTTCTCCCTCAACGCTCTCTCCCCCTGCCCCAAACTCACCTCTTTCTCTGTTGTACAGACTGATGAGTCAGATTTTTGTTACTGATACCCCAGAACAGTCATAGTGACTTTCCATTGTTTGCCAGTTGTACGAACAACGTTGGGTAGTTTTTTGGGTTTTTTTTAGCGTCTTGGAAATGGCTGTCTTTCTGGCTGCTAGAAAGATGAGTTTGTATGTAAATATGTTGTACAGCTCATGCGACAATGAAAACTTACTTATTATATGCAATTTGATAACCAGGCCATTGATTGTAATTTGTCTGACTGATATTCACAGCATGTTTTCACAAACTGAAAAGAAAAAAAAAAGACAATGACAAAAACGTCAATGTTGATAATAATAAAAATAATGATAGTAATACTAATAATAATGATAATGATGATGATATTTAGTAATACTAATAATAATGATAATGATGATGATATTGTATTGTAATACTCTTTTGTCGCAAATTATTTTTCTGGTAAAATTCAGGCTGCTCTTCCCAGGTAGAGTGCATTGCTACACTGAGTGCGCCACCCATTTTAAAAAAGGAAAAAAAAATCTGCCTGCAATAGTATTTCTTTTATCGAAATGGATTCTGGATTTTTCTGCAGAATTTTGCTATTAACCGTAAGCAATGGTACATTCTGGTAAAGGGATAGTCATTAATTTTAGCTTGAATTATTATTGTAATTTGTCTTGTAGCTGTAATTAGATTTACTGTTACTTATGTTACAGTATCCTCCTCATTATCATCATTATGATCATCATGTAGTAAATTTGACTAGAGATGAATTAGTTTAGTTTTTGTGACACTGATACAGTAAATGAATACATCCATACATATAGAAGTATGGTATAGATAATTTAGAAAGCAAAATTTGTATACAAAAAAATCAATAAAAAAAGAAAAAAATCATTGTGCTCCATTAAGATTTTCTAAAATGCAGGTTGTTCACTATTGAAATAAAACATTGTTTCAAAAGATTTAAAAAAAAAAAAAAAAAAAAAGAGAGAGAGAGAAAGAAAAGAGTGGACACTGTTTAATCTGAAATACTTGGTTTTGATTCTGAGTTATTGTTAACATATCAAGGCACTTTATCAATTCCTCAGGATTTTTTAAAGCCTGTTTAAATGCAGCCAGCTCTGACTGTGAGCAGCTTTTTTTTCAATACCAATTCAAGTGAGTATGACTTAGAGACAGAGAGAATGAGTGAGAGAAATAGAGAGAAAAAGGTTATGAAGGGAATTACGACATGTCACATACATGTAAAACATCACCCTTTTTTATTGATCCTTGTGATGTCGTTCATGATGGATTGTTACTGTTGTTCGTAGCAGAATCTTTCACAAAATGTTAGAATGATGAAGTGGTTTGTAGGTTGCACTGTTCATCACAGCATGGTCCCAGTGCTTTTATCAGTAGTATATATTCCAGTTTTATGTTTAACATGGTTGAATTCTTTATTGAATTCGGCAATCCTGATATGGCTCTATAAGCAACAGTGTCAAATGTCATCTGTAGTAAATACAAGTTCATAGTTTGCACAGGACAGGAATGTCAGACCCCTGCCGGCGTCTGCACTAGTTGGGTCACGGTAAGTATGTTATTTAAACGTAATTTTAGATAGAAAATTTCCATTCATAACAAATGCATTTTCTGTGTTGTTTGCTGTGTTGAAATCCCTGTCTCCAAGAGAAAACATCCGAGCTAGTGCATGTGGGAGGAGAGGGCGAGGGGATTTGAGCAAAATGAGATGAATTGGGTCGTGAAAACCCTCGTCACAGAATGGTTGTGGTGTGTTGAACGATTGGATTTTTGTACGGAATGTTTTTTACAAACGGCGCTGTATGTGCACATTATTTCTCTTCACAGTCATGTTGGAGCAGGACTTTCAGCGGAAGCTGGCACAAAGATTGTTTTGGGGAACTGGTTGCCAGACTGGTTTCTTGGCAGTTAATCGGTTCTTTGTTCTCTTTCTCTTTCTTTGGTGTGTGAGACATATTGTTATTGTGCTGTTTAAGATGATTTAAAGATAATGCAGAAGATGATTAATGTATTGCTTATCCATGCCAACCATGTGCTACCCATCTCTTTTAAAACAGTCTTTCATGTAGTCTGTGGAGAAGGGTTTGTTTGTGTGTGTGTGTGTGTGTGTGTGTGTGTGTGAGAGAGAGAGAGAGAGAGAGAGAGTGGATAGGAGGGTGAATGAGAGTTTTTCCAATCATGTTCAGTTGATTTGAGACATGAACCTTCCAATATGAATTTTATTTATCTGTGTGTGTGTGTGTGCTTGTTTGAGTATATATATATATGTGTGTGTGTGTGTGTAGTAAGATTTAAGTGTGTGATTGACCACAAAGAAAATGCATTTTGTTTAGTAACGAAGTGATGACATTTGGTGTTGGATGGTTGAAATATTCTGAGGATGCAGTTTTTTCTGTGTGTGTCTGTGTCATATTGTAGCTTGATTATGGGGGAAACAGGGACTGCATTTAGAAGTGATGGTGGTCATGAGACCTGTCTAGAATTATTTGTATTAAAATTAATTGTATGTGTGTGTGTGTGGAGGGGGGGGGTGGGGCATAAGGTTTAAGTTTGTGACTGACCACAATGAAATTGTGTTTTGATTAGCAAACAATTGATGACATTCAATGTTGGATGGTTGGAATATTCTGAGGATGCATTTAGTTTTTCTGAGTCTGTGTCTTAGTTACAGCTTGGTTATGGGGGATAAGGGAATGTCATTTAGAAGTGATTGTGGTTGAGACCTGATTAGAATTATTCGTATTGAAATATTATTTCTGCGTTTCTATGTGTGTTTGTGTGTGTGCACATGCGTGTATGGGTGTGTATGTGTGTGTGTGTGTGTGTGCTGCACCGGATGGAGTATATTTCCTCATCATCATCATATGCAGGGATGAGTGTTCACCAAACACGTCCCCAAGACAGTCACTTTGCAATATCAGGACAATCACATGAGTGGCATTGATTAGAAGAACAGTTATCGTCACCGTTTACCAACCTGTGACTGACTGGTGCATGAGCACTTTACAGCAAAATTGACTTGCGCATGAAAACTTCACAACAAAATCATGTTTCGGCACACCTGGTAAGGTAACTCACTCAGTACGGCCAGTCATCTATTCTCCTCTACACAGACCCCTCGGATGTCCAGTGGGTGTCTGAATGACCCAACCTTTAGCTTCCGTCGTCAGAACTGTGGTATTCTTTGTCAACATTCACCTCTTCTGTATAAGAGCGTTCCGCTTGTAATATTTTGATGATGGTAATTGGGATGAAACGCTGTTAACGTCGTCTCTTTCGCTGTTCGTATGGAGAGAGTTAAGGGTGGAGATTTTTTTCCGATCTCCCAGGTCAACATGTGTTCAGATCTGCTGATTGTTCCTGATCCCCCCCCTCGTGTGTGTACACATGCAGAACATCAAAGATCCTGTAATCCATGTCAGCGTTCGGTGGGTTATGGAAACAAGAACATACCCAGCATGCACGCCCCCAAAAATGGAGTGTGGCTGCATACATGGTGTTTTAAAAACGGTCATACACGTAAAAGCCCACTTGTACATACTAATTTTATGAACGTAGGAGTTGCAGCCCATGAACAAAAATGATCAGGAAGACTAATTGAAGTTTTCTGCTTTCTTTGAGCAAATGAAAAAATTGACTATGGAGATAAATATACTTGTTTCCCATTCCCCCCATTTTAAATAAAAGCCCAATTGTAGGGTAAATGTTGTGTACAAAAATCCATCGCAGTTCGCCTAGCTTTCATTTTAAGGTTGTAAATGTTGGCAATATTCACACCCTTCAAATATCAATGTGTGTCAGGGAAAACGAGGGAGTTATAAAATGGCCCAGAGGATTTAAACTGGCCTTGGCAAAACTGTACACTGCCTATAAAGTAGCCCAGGCCAGTTATGCCCGGAGTATATTCTGGCCCTGGCCAGTTTATACGGGGTATATTCTGGCCCTGGCCAGTTTATATTGTGGACAAGGCCAGTTTATACGGGGTATATTCTGGCCCTGGCCAGTTTATATTGTGGACAGGGTATACAGGCCTGTCACACCGAGACAGTCCCACTCACACAGCTGTAAAAGATTCGGCTGCAAACCAGCCAGCGCGGAAACGCAAAGACTGCTCTCGAGATCGTTATTTCCGCGATTTGGATCCGGTGGCAAATGTCGGCTTGAATGATCACAAAGACGACATTTGCCACCGGAAGGATATTTGAACTCGTGACCTTAATGACAGGAAATCCAACATCAAACAAACACTGAGCAACAGAACGAAACCTAGCGAACGGTGGTGTGTGTGTGTGTGTGTTCGAACGTGTCAGTGTGAGTTTCTTTGCATAGTGTGCGTGCGCGCGCTATCGCGTGTAGTTGTGTTCGTGCGCGCGCGCGTGTGTATGCGTGTGCGTATCCCGAAGTTTATATAAATGCTGACCGTGTTTTAAAGACAGTAAAGGGTCGCACAGCAATAGCATTTCTACACATCTGGCGGCCTAGTCATGCCGGGAACACATGCACCTGCGTGTTTGGAGATGCACCTCGAACTTGTGTGTGTGTGAGTCTCTCTCTCTCTCTCTCTCTCTCTCTCTCTCTCTCACACACACACACACACACACACACACGTACGCACACACACACACTCACACACACAGAGTCACGCACACGCGCAGACAGACGCACACACACACACACACACACACACACACACACACACATCGTAATTTACACGTGTCAGTATCCGGATGCTCTTGCTAAATCCCGGCGAGGAGACAGTCACATGTTGCAGTGTCATCTCGCAAGAGACACACACACACACACGTACACACACACACACACACACACACACACACACACACACGTACACACACACACACACACACACACACACACACACACACCTATCTCGTGGCAAGTTGATGTACAGTTAAGGATGTCCGGTTCAGTCACACATCTTGCCATTTTTTTTTTTATATAGCTTTCCACTGCGCGCGCGCGAAGCACACACACACACACACACACACACACACACACACACATGCATGCATGCATAGGCTAATCCGGTTTATGAGAGAGAAAGGTAATTGACAGATCACACCACACAGTCACGAGCCCCCCTTCTGTCATCCTTCTCTTGAAAACACCAGTCATGCATCCTTTTCAACAATGAGCAAAGCAAAATAACAATTACAATGCCTTTGGTTGGGAAAAGAAAAAAAGAACCCTTCCTCCCATTTGGGCGTACCTGGTACATAAATGATTAACATTTATTCCGGAAAAGCAGACAAAACAAACAACAACAACAAACAAAAAACAACAAAAAGAAAACAAACAAACCCAAAACAGACAAACAAACAAAAAACCAACTGCGTAATGTTTGCTAATGACACCACTTTGGATGCAGGAAATGCTAATACTCATCAGGTTTATCTTTCCATGCAGGAAAACATCAGTTGGACTCATTTAGATCATATGGTTCTTCATCCTAAAAAGAAAAGAATAAGAATGGATGAATAAATAGATGAATAGATGGATGAATAAATAAATAAATGAATATATAAATAAATAAATGAATAAAATTTAATGAATAATGATTGCCACAAGACAAAAACGTCAAAACTTAACTGAAAACTTACTTACACATATATTGTTGACGAAATAAGTTGCAAATCACAAAGTTCTGGGAGTGGAGTAACAATTTACAATAACCTACCTTGGTCAAAACACTTAGAAAGTCTGACCCAAACTGGTACTTCACAGTTATATCAGTTGAAAAAAATGAAGAATTCCCTTAACTTATATTCTAGAAAATTAATCTTTCTTCACACATTCAATCCAGCATTGAATATTCTTCTACACTTTGAGATTCAGCAAGCAATGATTTGCTGTAACCGTTGGCAAAAGAACTGTTAAACTAACCACAGACGAAACTTCATCACTGACAGAATCTGACCACACAGATAGATATCCACCCGCTCAATAAAGGGCTCTTCATGCACAAAATTCTTTATAGAAATGCTCCACCCTAGCTGACAAATTTGTTTACTTTCTTCTTCTTCTGCGTTCGTGGGCTGCAACTCCCACGTTCACTCGTATGCATACGAGTGGGCTTTTACGTGTATGACCGTTTTTACCCCGCCATGTAGGCAGCCATACTCTGTTTTCGGGGGTGTGCATGCTGGGTATGTTCTTGTTTCCATAACCCACCGAACGCTGACATGGATTACAGGATCTTTAACGTGCGTATTTGACCTTCTGCTTGCGTATACACACGAAGGGGGTTCAGGCACTGGCAGGTCTGCACATATGTTGACCTGGGAGATCGTAAAAATCTCCACCCTTCACCCACCAGGCGCCGTCACCGTAATTCGAACCCGGGACCCTTTCAATACTTATTGACATTCCCGTAAGTCTCCAGTATACTACGATTATTTTGCGTGAATCAAGCCTATCACTTTCAGGGGACTGGTTGTGGAACCAAATCCCAGAAAATCAGGCACATTGATGAAATTTTCAAAAATTCAAATCTATTTTTCGCAAATACCCGATGAATCTTCCAAGCTTTGACAACCTCTTTGTCCTTTGATGCACTTTGCAATATAATGTGCCATTGAAATGATGTTCACTGTAATATCCATTCTGATCTCTCTCTCTCTCTCTCTCTCTCTCTCTCTCAAGGCATGTTTCCAAATGACCCTTAGCTTGTTTTTGTAGTTTGATTATATCATCAGATTATTCTTTGTAAATTTTGCAATTCATCTTGCTCAAGGTTCGGTTTTTATATGTGTGTGTGTTCAACACGTGTAACCATAATGTGTACATGTCGGTGGCTTACACTGAGTCCCCCCCCCCCCCCCCGCCCCCTCCTTCTCTCTCTCTTCTCCCCTGTCTCTCTCTTTGTTGTTTTCTCCTCGTGTGACGTTTTTCAACATAAAGTGTGTTTTTGTACTCTCTCTCTCTCTCTCTCTCTCTCTCTCTCTCTCTCTCATGGCGCTCTGTTTACAATCGATTACTTTGAGCTTTTTATTTTGTTACTAGCTGATGATGTAGCGCTCTTATCTGAAACAGTCGTTGGACTGCAAACACAGTTAAATAGTTTACAGCGGGCAGCTTTTTCTCTTGATTTAAAGGTAAATTTAAACAAAAGTACTATAGTTGTCTTTAGAAAGGGTGGGTTTTTATCTGCAAGAGAAAAATGGATTTACAACAATGTAGAAATGCCAGTGGTAAATGCATATAAATATTTAGGTATTTTGTTTTCCACCAAACTTAGTTTTACCTCAGCATGTGTTGACCTGACAGGAAAAGCAAAGAATGCTGCGTTATGCGTAATGCGAAAACTACGTACTTTGAGTAATAATAGTTTGTCTATATTTTTTAAATTATTTGATTCTCAGGTCCAGCCTATTGCACAGTATGGGGCTGAACTTTGGGGCCTTGATGATGCTGCACGTCACTGTGAGAAAGTTCATTTGTTTTCATTGAAGAAAATGTTAGGGGTTGATTTAAAAACACCAAATGACCTTGTTTATGGAGAAACTAATAGATACCCAATTTATATTAACTCTGTACTTATTTGTATTCGTTACTGGATTAAATTAACAAGAATGAATGATTGCAGGTTGCCAAGGAAAGCTTATGCAATGTTAACTGACCTGGATGCAAAACTGGGTAAAAGAAATTGGGTTTCAAAAGTTCGTTGTAAGTTGTATCAGTTTGGTTTTGGCTTTGTATGGGAAAATCAAGATGTGCATGATGTCAGATTATTTTTGTGTGACATTAAAGATAGACTGATTGCGTGCAGATGGCAAGAGTGGAATTTTCATGTGAATGATAGTGATAGGTTTTGCGTATATAGGACATTTTGTACTGTTCATGACGTTAAGATTTACCTGCGTATGAACTTAGACAGACACTTAAAAGTTATTATGACAAGATTTCGTTTTGGTATTTCAGAAATTTCTCAGCATTATTATCGTTACAGGAAACATTCTGCAGTTGATTTAATGTGTCCGTTGTGCAAAAGTGGAAATGAAGATGAGTTGCATTTTGTTTTATGTTGTCCTGCTTTAACCAGTTTGAGAGTACGATATATCCCACCTGCTTTTTAGCTTTTTATAGATATCCCAGTCAATTTCGTTTAAGTCTACTTCTAGCATCTGAAAAAGAAAGCGTCATAAGGAATTTGTCAATATACTTGTACAAGGCATTGCATTTCAGATCTGTTGCAACTTCATGATTTTCTTCAGTGACTGTGCTTGTTTATGTATTGTACCCCTTCATGAGGGGCAATGGCCTTTATATGAATAAAACATCCGTATCCGTATCCGTATCTCTCTCTCTCTCTCTCTCTATATATATATATATATGTACATTTTATTCTTTTCTTTTTAAAGAGTAGGGCGCTTGTTTCTTTACTTGTTTTATCTTTGCTCTTGAGGGCTGAATGCAAAAAATAAAAATAAAAAGCAAAACAAAACAAACACAAAAACAAAACAAAACAAACAAAAAAACCCAGAACAAAACAAAACAAAAAAAACACAAAAAACAACAACAACAAAAACAAGAAAAAAAAAAAAGAAAAGAAAAGCTGTTGTGCTTTTTCTTCTATCCTCGTAAAAATGAAAATTCATTTCGTTTCGATTCGTTCCCCCTCCCCTCGCCCCCCAACCCCCTCTCTCAACCCCATGACCTTCTCTCTCGTCCGCGCGTGTGTATGCGTGTAGTTGACCTGGTTCTGCACAGACCTGCATCTCAGCGGTTTACATTGAGTCAGACATGATTGTTCTTAAAGCGTGACCTGGATAGTGTGACCGAGTTTGCAGATACCACCTTCACTAAATCGCAGGTCTCTGCCCTGTGACATACTGCCTTAGATTCTTTCCGGCTTAACCCATTTAACCCTGAGCAGGCAATCCTGCAGTTTAGAATACTAAACTCAGGGGCCGTTAAAATGAAAAAGTAGAAGGTGTTTTAGACTGACTTCGATGCGCTGAGTCGAATGCAACCCTCAGCTAAGCTCTAAGACCACTCCTTTTGCCACGAAACTGGATCAAATGCACGGTAAGTTGTACTCCTTCCCGACCTGCACGCCATTTTGACGTAAACACCACGTCACCAGCAATCAAAATGGCTCGCCGATAGTTGCTCGGGAAGTGACAGACTGAGTTTACTATTTATTATGTCTCTGTTTCATTGACAAGGAGTGGCCGTAGAGCTTAGCTGAGGGTTGCATTCGACTCAGCGCATCAAGGTCAGTCTAAAACAACCTCTATTTTTTCATTTGAACGGCCCCCTGAGTTTAGTATTCTAAACTGCAGGATTACCCCTGAGCAGTCTACAGCTTCGGCAGATTCCCCTGTCAAAGTGACGCGGAAAATGAAGAAAATATTCGAAATCGACCGGTTTTTCGTCCAAAACTGACCAAGGGGACACAGCCGGAAATACTGCGGAAGTTAGTTCCCTGTGTGTGCAGTCTGTCCGTAGAAATGAAAATAAAATATATGTAGGATCGTGTTCAGCATTGTAATGAAACGCTCAGGCTCGGTCCCCTTTTCACACTCGGTGTTCGACATTCCCATGACCACTTATGACCGGCACGTTTCAGTTTCAACCTCGTTTCAAGAAGGCCGGAAAGCGTGCGGTCTAAAAAAAAAAAAAAAAAGAAAAAAAAAAAAAAAAAAAGAAGTAAGTTTGGGAAGAGCAGAAGCATAACTAGTTCACACAGTACTAACGGGGCTGGCCAGGCCTCGAATACCTACCACCTGAAAGAGAGAGAGAGAGAGAGAGAGAGAGAGAGAGAGAGAGATTAATGAATGAATGAATGAATGAATGGTTTATTCATATAGGCCATTGCCTCTCATGAAAGGGTGTCAGAAAAAACACATTTGAGAAGAAGAAGAAGAAAAAAACAACAAAAAAAAACAAAAAAACAAACAAGAAGACAAATATCATATTTTGGCAAGCAATATACACTCAGCAAAGTAGTACACAAAAGAAGTATAACACGCAGATTCAACTTACTAAGTAACTTAGTTATACATGTGTCATCAGAAGTGGCACAAGCTTGATAAATTGATTTTTCGACGTAAGAGTGGTTCGAAGCTTAAACGCTTTGTAGAGATAGATTGAGAAATTTTTGATAGTTTGTTCGTGTGCAGATGCCATAAGTAGCGATAATCTAAACTGACCAGGGAACTTAAAAATATTCAGTGGTATGTATTGTACCCTTAAGCCACACATGATAGGACAAAGTGCACTTCATTTTCCTTCCCTTTCTCATAAAGTGGACATGATAAATTAGATTCATTCTCTATACTCTGTACTCTATAACGGTGATTATGTTCTGCAATTTCCGAAATGCTAAGATCTAAATCTAGTCATTGCATACTTTGAATGTTTATCTAGATTCGTCAATAAATAGGTTTTGACATCGGGTATATTACAAAAGGTTTCATGGGCATTAAATCTTTCGTTGTTGTTAACATGGAAATCCCATTCTTGCCATCTACATACAATACGTTTTTCTTTAAAAGTCCGAGGAAACTCGTCAATCCCCTCTACACCTTTATTTAGCCATACATAACCAAATCCAAACATAAATAGTTTACAGAGTATACTTGTAGCCCAGTTTCTTTTGCCAAGTGCATCAAGATCAAATAACATTTTATAGGCTTTTTGAGGCAGTCTACAGTCAGGCTTTCTCAGTAACTTTAACCAATATTTAATGTATTTCAAAACTGAATTTATATAGATAGGATACCTGTTTGTTTTCCCACTATGTTACATCATTGGGATTTCGCTCTTCTACGCCTAAGAATATCTTAAGTGCAAATCAATGTATCTTTTCACAATGAAATGCAGCTTTATCGAGTCCTCATGATCTGGCACCATACTGGACTATTGGTTGAATCTGTGAGTCAAACAACAACTTTAAATACGTATTTAAAGAATTACATTTCAATTTTGTTAATGTTTGCAAAATATATAATAAAGCGTTTTCCCCACTGGTGAGATCGTTACAGGCTGCCTCAAAACTCAGCCTCGTGGAAAAATAAATCCCTAACTATTTATATGCATTAATAACTGACATTACAACACCATTATAAAACTATCTTTCCCTGGCAGCTAAATACCCTCCTTTCCTGAATACAACGATATTGCTTTTATTCATGTTTACTTTTAAACGTAGAGCTGAAGCTGCATGATATAGATTGTTAGCTGTGTTTGTAAACCTATCACAGTTCTTTCTGATACTATCAATATACAAGAAGAGAAAAACACTGCACTGATAAATAAATCCAGAGATAACAAAAAATGATCACTAACACTGCTACCTGTGTCTGATATATATGTATTCTGACCTTCCGTGCCCCCATTGCATATACCATTCATTATACACAAACCAAGCGCAGTGCATATACTTAGCAAATATTTTCCATAGTTACTAAACAACACAGTCTGTTGATTTTCTACGGCTGCTAATAAATGCATGACTGTTTTAAAATTGATTACAGTGGACATCACTGCCATTTTAAAACATAATAAGGAAGAATAGAAATTCTACTGTTTAAATCGCCAGACAAAATCACATATGCATCATTAAACTCAAGCATACAGTCAAAAAGACAGTCTTCAAGTGCACTTATACCATTTTCAATATCGAAGTAAGTATAATGAGGTGAGCCCTCAGGTGGAACATAAGAACACACATGTATGACGTCTTCCGTTAAACCAAACAATTTCTTATCAATCAGAAACACTAGAATATTAGATTTTATCTTGATTTCTTTAACGTAAGGAATAAGTCTGTTTCTAAAAAGACATACCACCTGAGCGCCTTCCCTGTTTGGCAAATTTAACAGCTGGTTTACAAAAGACAGTATAACCAAAGACTTTAGCCCTACGGAAAGACGGGCCACTCCTAGACGCTCCCTTCTTTGTTTCTACTAACGCGAATGAAGCCAGAGCCGCCTCGCGCTGACGGGGTTTTCGCCCCTTTTCCCGAGTATCAGTTTACCGACTCGCGGAAAGCTGGCTGTGTAGGCGTGTTTCTCTCTCTCTCTCTCTCTCTCTCTCTCTCTCTCTCTCTTCTTTTACTTAAATGAAATTCAGGTGTTGTGAATGAAAGAAAATTTGTGATAAATATTAAAGAAATTTAAAATAACAAAAAAATTAACTAGTGCTTACAATTTTTAAATGCATTATTAAAGAATTACATGTCAGAAGAAAATAACTAAACAAGTAAACAAATAATTAACGAACACATAAATAAATAGGTGAATAAAAAAAATGAAGACAGAAAAAAAGACAGAGCGAAAGAAAAAGAATGAAAGAAAGAAAGAAAGAAAGAAACTGAATTACAATATTGTTTCATATCACAACACACACACACACACACACACACACACACACACACACACACACACCACCTACCCCCCTCCCTACACACACCCACCTCCCGGACATGAACAAATTAACAACACTCCTGGCTGATTTTTTAAACTTTGTCAATGGTGCTTTAGATGTGTCTGCCAGAGAAGCAAATCTCTCATCCATAGTTATTACTTTCTACTAGATCAGTTTTTGTTAATGGTTTAGGCATAGATTAAATGGATGTACTTACCTGCATCACCTTCCAATGTTGTTTTCTTCTTTTGCTTGCGTGCTTTTTTCGGAGGTGGTTCGCATCTCTGAGGGAGGGGTCGTTTTGTAGAAATGGTTGGAGGGGGGTTCGGAACACTGAACAGCGTCGGGACAGCATTCCAGTTCAGTCGACAAGTTTTGCTGGAGGGGTTCATGAACTGACTGGCCTCAAAGTGGTCGGAACACAAACAGCAATTGGCATGGAGATAAGTTTCTGACTGGCCCACGAGGTCTGCACGCCTGCAGTTTTGCACCCATTTCTTACACCTGTGTTGAAACAAAACAAAAAGAGATTTACTACAAATCCATCTGCTCACAAATCGGCTTTAATTAGTAAAGTTTATATCCCCCTCCTCATCCCCCCCCCCTCTTTCCCTGTCTCGTTTCTCACCTCCCCACCCCTTTCCCTCTCTCGCCCTCACAAACGTTTTAGCGAGTGCCGTGAACATGGTTATAAGTTGTTGTTTTCTTAAATGAGTTTATTATCAACGTTTAAACAGAAGACAAAAATGTGCGTCGGAATCTTCGTCGGGATCATTCCCACTTTATTTTACAACTGTATAGATCTGATACAAATGATATAGATCTAGAATCTAGCATGATAGCCAAACCAAATTATACACTGAACTAAGCCTCTGCGAATTTTTTCGAGAGATTTTCAACATTTAGATCTAAACAAAAGACAAAAACAAAACTCACCTATCTTTATCCTTTGGAAATGAAAACAGTCGGAATCCTTTTTTTCGAGAATTGTGGCAATTAGGTGCCGCACACCAACTTCCTCTCGGCTTGCTCGCCATGTTACAGACAGTATGCATCAGCAGGCGTTTAGTCGGGAGAAGTGGGATGGGCCGTTTTCGCGATTGCGTCAGGTCGGCTTCACTTACCGCGCAAAGTGGCGGGTCTTTCCGTAGGGCTAAAGTCTTTGGTATAACCGTCAAATGCGATACATTGAAAGTCTTCTACAAAGGTTTCAACCAAGCATATAAAGTCAAATTCTAACAAAAATGATGGAAAATCTTTGTCACTTATTTTGGAGAGAAGTCCATTTACATTCCAGTGCAGGAAGGAAAAACAAAGTCCGTGCTCTCTAGAACCGCCACAGTTATCAACACGTAGCTCTCTGTCACTCACGCACTCTCTTCCTTTTAGCCTCCCTTGTGTGCCTTTTTTTTCAACTCGTTCATTGATCATGCCACAAATCACACTGTTCTTACTCTCCTTGTTAACAGTTTCCTTTTGAAATGACCCCTCAACAAAAATAAGAACATCAACCTCTCTCAGTGGGTGACATTTTTGTACTTGGGGAAATAATTATGTTCAACATCACTTTCTGCATAACCATTACCTGTAGTTCTCATCACATCTACACTGGAAACATGACTGAAAAGCAACATCATTACAAACAACAACGGGCTCACCAATAATAACGTTGACATTGTCATGATAAAACACATTTCTTTCATCATGATTCACATCTGTCACCCACCCAGAGCCCTCGCAGATCCAATGTTTACATTGTCAACCAGTCCAGAGCCCACTGCGCTCTTGTCACTGACGTCGTTCCTGTCCACTGGTTTTGCACAGCTGTCTCGTGCACGGCTTTCAGTTGTCACCGGTGTCGAGATGAGCCGCCCCCCCCCCCCCCCCCCCCCCTTTCACGCGGCAATAAGTTCAATTGTGGCAGGTCCACTTCCTTTGCGTTAGTCACGGTGCTTGACTATGTGTGTATACATATGCATGCGTACATAACTTCATGCATGTATATGAATGTGTGTGTGTATCCATTATTATTATTATTATTATCATCATCATCATCATTATTAATTATACATGCATCCTGTGTGTGTGCTTCTCAATGTCTCTGTGCGAGCCAGCGCGTGTGTTAATATAATATGCATACAACCAAGAATGAAGGTTACATGATTTCCGATTTTACTTTAAATTGTTTCTCTTGATATGCTTGAGCGTCATTTTGAGTGTATCGAAATCCGCTTTCAGAAGTAAGTTAGGATAATGTAGGGCCTGTAACTTTCCAGAGGACAATTACATGCGATTGCTCATCAGCGAATAATAATAATAATGGATACTGATGAGTGTTTTGCTCCCTTGAAGGGAGCTCAAATCGCTTTACAATAAACATTGAACACACACAACACACAATAACTTACAAAAATGAAGATGAAAAATAGCCATTTAACGCACAAAAGTACAAAAAAATTCCAAGACTACGCGTATTACATTACTTAATTACACACACACACACACACACACACACACACACACACACACACACACACAGAGTTTGAATGGCTTACAACTGAATGTCATTGGAAAGGCATGGAAGCCAGTGCATAGACGTTTTCAAAACTATGTGTTTTCAGACCATTTGATTGAAATGAGGGAAGGTGGCGAAGATCGTGAGGTAAACTGTTCCAGCTGAATGAGAAATGGAAGAATCACCGAAGGATCGGGTTTTAACACGGGGAGCGAGTGACCATCGTGAATCGGAAAATGATAATATTATGAGCTGTCGTGGCTGTGTGACTTCTATCAGATACTGCAGGGCAGCACCCGGAAAGGAGTTGAAAGTGAGAGTTGCGACTTTGTACTGAATGCGGGCATATTGTTAGACCATACAGTTTCTAAGTGTTAGTCCACTTTAAGAGGGGTGGACCAGAACACCCACACCCTAACCAGATCTAACACCCAGACAACACAACACACAGACTCCAGGAAATAAAAGATTCTGAACGCGCTGGTTTGAATCACGGCTCAGCCGCCCATATTTTCTCCCCCTCCACTAGACCTTGAGTGGTGGTCTGGACGCTAGTCATTCGGATGAGACGATAAGTCGACTCAGGTCCCGTGTGCAGCATGCACTTAGTGCACGTAAAAGAACCCACGGCAACAAAAGGGTTGTTTCTGGCAAAATTCTGTAGAAAAATCCACTTCGATAGGACTGAATAAGATGTCACAGAAAATTGTATTAAGCTTGGTCTGCCAGACTCGTTAATTGAGAAAAAGTAAATGACAGCTGCCGCGACTATGGATTAATATAGATAAGGCCGTCCTTGACACGGCCCAGAGGCCGGCGGAATTTACAAATCGTTGAAAAATGAATATTAAAAGAAATATTAGTAACATACACAGCACAAAATACATTCACTTTGTGGAGGTGTTATCTGTTGAATATGTTCTTTATGATTCATTAGAACAAAAATTAATGTGTGTGTTTGCATTCTAGCGGTGTAAATGACTTTCAAACTTTTCCTGTTTTATAACTTTGTACATTAATATACAGCTGTACACTTTTTTTGCACGCACTAAGCGAGCTTCCTTCTTTTCATCTTTCACTGAGTCGCGGCTCACGCTCGGCCGCAGCGGGAGGGAAGGGAACGGGTGAAATGCGTTAACAAACTTGTCAAGCCTGACAAGGCCGAGCTAACTACCCTTGCAACATCGTCAGAAACGAGAAAGATCTCACCATAATGTCTTGATGAAAAACAAATAAAACTGCACGCAGGTAAAAAAAAAAAAAAAAAAAAAGAAAAAAAAAAGGGTGGCGCTGTAGTGTAGCGACGCGCTCTCCCTGGGGAAAGCAGCCCGAATTTCACACAGAGAAATCTGTTGTGATAAAATGAAATACAAATACAAATTATATTATTATAAAGCAAATTTCAACTAATATGTTGATTTTTGTTTTAAAATCCTGAAAAGTCTTAGAAATTATTCATAAGTATTATATCATGTGCTTTTTATCCTATCTGTCTATTGTTGGGAAACAAGGTTATGCCAGGCTATCTGCTAATTGCTTTGTTTGGGTTTTTTTTTCCTTTCTTTACTGATATAGGATAACGGAAGAGTAACTAATCACTGTCACGTATTTTCATTGCAATCATTTCAGCAGCTGAAATAAAAGCGAATGAAAAAAGGCAGCTCTGCTTGGTTCCGCATGTCATCGGGAACTAAGATTCTGAAATGCGACCGCCACCCCAGCCCTTTCTTGTTTTGTACCGCTCACGATGATTGATATCATCACATCATCCGTCCTTCACATTCATATCCCAAAGCAAGGTTTATAACATATGCTTGATATCATCACATCATCCGTCATTCACATCAGTTCATATCCCAAAGCCGTTTGATGTTTCCAACAAATATCCACCTTCATTACTGACTTAGATTTGTGAGCCACGGTGTAAGTGTGCGTGTGCGAATCCGTGCGCGCGCGCATGTGTGTGTGTGTGTGTGTGCGCGCGCGTGCGTACGTGTGTGTGTGTGTGTGTGTGTGTGTGTGTGTGTGTGTGTGTCAGTGTGTGTGTGTGCCAGTGCGTGCGGTGTGTTGTGTGTGTGTGTGTGTGTGTGTGTGTGTGTGTGTGTGTGTGCATGTGTGTGTGTGCATGCACTGATGAAAGAGTTTGGTTTTTAAGTATCATTCATTCGGTTTCATCTCTTGAACAAAATAAATATAAAAACAACTACTACAACAAAAATGCCTTCAACACTATCCAAAAAAACAACAACAAAAAACAAACAAAAAAATCACAGTGACTTTGTCTCAGCTAATGGATTCTGGCACTGTAGATGTGCAAGAAGTTTGCAGTAATTTGAATTCTGCATATCCTGAATCACACGAAGTACGCTCGCAAAACAAAAGTAACAGCCAAGGCAGAACCCTCTCTCCCCCCCCCCCCCCCCCCCCACACACACACACTCCCACACCGGCCCCCACACACTCCCCAAATTATCCCACCACACACGGCTCAGTCGCAAACGCAAATTCTGGACACTAATCTCCCCACGAGACCATTATTTTACTTTCGGATCCATTGACCAACTGTAGTAGTACTCACGGAAAGCTGTTTTCACTCGAAGGCCTTTTTCTGCTTCGTCATGCAAACATATGGGGTATTTCAAGCCCTGTTTCGCACAAAGAGCTCTCAGCCAACTGCCGGGACGCATGACCCAAAGTTGCGCATGCATTCAGCTCCGGTTTCAGTTAAACCGTAAGCGTGCTGTTGGAAATGGCTGTGAGGAATAATGGTGCAGAACGATTTTAGGACTTTTGTCAGTTGTTATCGTCGTCTGACCGTGCAACATAACGTGTCGACTTGGTGCTGCTGTGGCATTGTTCTGTGAACAAACTCCAAGGGTAGTAGGTAGTACTCAGTGTATGGCGAATCGGAACTTCATTCGTTCTGGCTTTTGGGGCCGGGCCAGCTTTCACGGTTCGCTGCATAAATAAGTCAAGTTTGACACCGAAAGTGATTGTGTCGTCAGCGGCGGCTCACTTCACTGACTTCCTCATCATTATCGACAAAGTGTAGACAGTGACATCGTCAAACAAAAACGTTTAAAAAACAACAACAGATTTTGCTCTAGTGAACTCAGTCTTAATATCACCGCAATATTATTGCAAGATTTGTCGATTAAATTGAGAAGTAATTGTTCTTTCTAAGTTTTTTTTGGTATAAACTCGAAGTTCTGTGTAACTGAAATAATTGATATACAAACATCCTCGATGTTCAGTCATACAAGTGTGAAATAATTTGAGACATATTTTATGTTAAAATATCAGCTGATTGACTGTTTGTGTCAGTCTTCACATAACACGGTTCTACCATCCTGACTGAAGTGACAGGCTGCGACTTGCTAGCATTGGGATCACTGTCGACTGTTGGTACGTACGTTTATTTACTTACTTATCTTAAAACTTTCAAACATTGGGATGATCAACGTGAATGGCAAATTCTGTTTGTTGATTAAAAAAAAAAAAAAAAAAAAAAAGCAAGCTCTATCGGATTAATTTATCAAACGCTCCGCTCTTTTTCAGTTTAACAAAACATTTGTGAATCGGTTGTTTGACTGTGCTGATCCCCGAATAGTGTCGTGTAGGGACTGAACAGAAAGATCAGTTTCAGTTAATTATCTGGGGAAAATACCACACATTTATTTCAAACATTCGTCACCAGAGAAACTGTTTAATTAGTGCAAAAAAGAAACTGAAGCTGTTACCAGCCGAACTCTGGGGTAAGAAAGAAATCTTAGTATAAAGACGTTTTGTGAGAAGAAAAACGCAAGAAAAGGAGAGGAGGAGAAAAAAAGGAAAAGAGAACAGCAGTTTTATACAGAATACAAAACAACCGAAATACAGAAAAAAAGAAAGAGGGAAATATTAAAAACAGAAACAAAACAGTCTGCTAAACCATTAAATTAGCTCCCCTGAGAGCTCTTTCTCTCCTGAGTACCATAAGCTATAAAATATTCAGTTCTCTGTCATAATTAGGCTATTTATGGCGAAAGTTTTGCAAGTTTGTACGAAGCTCAAGTTGTGTGTGCAAAGCCATGGCTGCACGCAGACAAACCCGGACACATGTACAAGTATTGGAAGAACTATTTCAAGATGCAGATAGCAGAGATGAAGATTTTGGAGTGAATGAGATAGAACTGCGTGAAGATGATGCCGGTGACCACGATTTTGACATGGATGCGGGTGGAAGGGGTGTTGCACTTCGAAACTGAAGAAGCTAAGCTGATTAAAGACGCAGGTGGGTGTTGACGAGGTTTGACAGTTTATTATATGTTTCTCTTTGTTGTAACAGTGAATATATCTGCATTGTGTGTGCTTTGAATGTGTTAGACGTTGAATGTAGCTTCGTCATTCACTGATCAGTGTGTGTGTGAGAGAGACAGTCACTGTGTACTGTTCGTGACTGACATTGCGCAAGGAGGCGTGGCTCGTTGGCTGGCTGGCTGGCTGATTGTTGACGTCAGCGTGTGTGTTGGTTTCCCTTTCTGTATTCGTTCCCGAGTGTATATTGGTTTGTTGTTGTGTGTGTGTGTGTGTGTGTGTGTGTGTGTGTAAGAGAGAGAGAGAGAGAGGTGGGGAGAGGGGGAGGAGGAGATGATGTTTACAAAACTGAAATCAGAGAATGATGTACATAATTGTATGCCTAAATTACTTTGTAAATGCAACACTTGTAGAAAAGTGTGTGTGTGTGTGTTGTCATTTTGTTTTGTATGAGAAAGAATGAAGGGGGTGTGGCATACCATGAACCACTTTCGGCCCCACTTTCAGTGTGTGTGTGTGTATGTGTAGGGGGGTGGGGGGCAGGGGGGGGGGGGGTGTAGTTGTGTGTGTGTATGTATTTCAGCTTCTGAAAACAATTAGAAATAAAATGGTACAAATTTATATACTTTATATATGTAAAAATAACAACAGCAGCAACAACAACAAAAACAGCAACAAAAACTTAGTCTTTCATGCAATGTTTTTCAGGTATGCAGCATGGTGATCATTATGTTCATCCTGGACCATCCGTAGTTGACAACTTGCCACAAGCCTGCAGCTGAAGACCAGCAGCAGCAAAACCAAGGGCAGCAAACAAGCCTCCAGCAATTCTGAAATACAACAAAAGCATGGGGTCATGGACCGTCATGACCAACAGCTGCATCCCTATGATGCCACAAGGAAAACCCTTGCCATGCTGAATGCACACATCCTCTACAAAAAAACTGGCAACAGCAGTACATTCATGGACTTACAGAAGGATGTAATTAGTGCCATGATTTTTGGTGACCAAGACCCAGACACTGCTGCTGTTTGTCTTGTGTGGACGACAATTCATTGATGTCATCCCACAGAAGGCCCTGCTACAAAGAAGGTGCAGAGTCTGCTGGAAGAAAAGGCAAAGAAAGGATGTGAGGTTCTACTGCCCAGACTGCCTCAGCAAACCAGCACTGTGTCTTGAAGACTGTTTCCGCAAGAACCACACACAGCGTTTTTACTGACGATAGATGCTGAGTGAGTACACTCTTTTCATTCTTTGTGTGGACTGTGTTGGAGTCTTATGACCTGGACACTGTTGCACAGCCTTGGACAGTGTGTGTGGTTGATCAGAACAGTCACAAGAAAGACTGGCTCATAACCTACATGGTGGAATGACAGTCCTGGGTTTTTTTTATGGCATTTTATGGAATTTTTGTGTCATATTGACTCATTATTTTAACCTGTGAGTGTTAAAAACAAAATCTTGGTTCATTTTCCTTTCATTATATGTCTACTATTATGCACTTATCTTTAGTACTTTTTAAAATATAAACAAATGAAGGTCATTGACGGTCATTGACGTGTTTTTCTTGTTTTTCTGAAAAAATTCTCAGCATAGGCTATAGCAAAACGTATTAGCAGTGAAGGGGTTAAAACAATGCATGCGTGTGTGAATGACTGGTGCATAAGCGGTTTGATTGTGTTTGTCTGAGCAAAAGATTCGGCGTTCCCTCAGTATCTCTCTCTCTATATATATGTATGTGTGTGTGTGTGTGTGTATATATATATATATATATATATATACATACATACATATGTATATATAGTGTTATGTGTTTACCAGATCGATGAGTGGATTGATTGATTGACTGATCTGGATACTTATATAGCGCCTATTCTCGGTCGGAGACCAAGCTCTAAGTGCTTTTATAAACACGAGGTCATTTGCACAACAGGCTGCCTACCTGGGTAGAGCCAGTCCGACTGACGGCTGCCACTGGGTGCTCATCATTCGTTTCCTGTGTCATTCAATCAGATTTTAGGCATACACACATACACACTCAGATAGACATGTAACATTTTACAAGTATGACCATTTTGTTTATTTACCCCGCCATGTAGGCAGCCATATTCCGTTTTTGGGGGGTCTACATGCTTAGTATGTTCTTGTTCTACATGCTTAGTATGTTCTTGTTTCCATAACCCACTGAACGCTGACATGGATTACAGGATCTTTAACATGCGTATTTGATCTTCTGCGTGTGTATACATACGAAGGGCGTTCAGGCACTAGCAGGTTTGCACATATGTTGACCTGGGAGATCAGAAAAATCTTCACCCTTTACCTACCAGGCGCCGTCACCGAGATTCAAACCCGGGACCCTCAGATAGGAAGTACAACGCTTTAACCATTCGGATGTTGCGCCAGTCATACAACTGAGTATTGATCCCTTCCAAACCATTAGGTGTGAACCCTCTGTCAGCTGTTGAATATATCTCTGGAATTCTGGAGTTTGTTTTACATCCAAGAGGGGACATAACAATGGTATCTTTTATGCACAGATGATTGAAGAAGTTACTTTTCTTAACTGTTGGCGGCTTGTTGGGATCAAAGAAAGCCAAAGTTGGGGAAGATGTTATCAGTTCTTTGACCCAGGCTTTTGCTAGTGTTGTACCCCCAGAACCAAGTTTTGCCCTTTTCTAGTTCTTACATGGGACGTATCACACTTGACAAGTGTGAAATGTGCTTCGCCAGGAAGTTGATCATGCCAAGGACTCTGTGCAGCTCTGTAGTGTTGGTTGGCTTCGATCTTGTTTGGATCTGGTCATATGCCGTCCTTGTTAATCCTATCTCAGGAACTCAGTTACTTCTTGATGCAGTTCACACTTTCCTTGGTTGAGCTTGACACCTACGTTGGCAAGTTCATTATTGCTACTGAACACCAGGATATCGTCAAAGAAGCAGTCACCCCCACATGTCCAGAGAGTCACCCCCACATGTCCACCCCCACCTGTCCAGGGAGTCACCCCCACCTGTACACCCCCACCTGTCCGGGGAGCCACCCCCACCTGTCCACCACCACCTGTACACCCCCACCTGTCCGGGGAGTCAAACCACCTGTCCGGGGAGTCACCCCACCTGTCCAGGGAGCCACCCCCACCTGTCCACCACCACCTGTACACCCCCACCTGTCCAGGGAGTCACCCCCACCTGTACACCCCCACCTGTCCGGGGAGTCACCCCCACATGTACACCCCCACCTGTCCGGGGGGAGTCACCCCCACCTGTCTGGAGAGTCACCCCACTTGTACACCCCCACCTGTCCGGGGAGTCACCCCCATCTGTACACCCCCACCTGTCCGGGATTCACTCCCACCTGTCCACCACCACCTGTCCGGGGAGTCACCCCCACTTGTACACCCCCACCTGTCCGGGGAGTCACCCCCACCTGTACACCCCCACCTGTCCGGGAGTCACCCCCACCTGTCCACCACCACCTTTCTGGGGAGTCACCCCCACCTGTCTGGGGAATCACCCCCACTTGTACACCCCCACCTGTCCACCTCCACCAGTCCGGGGAGCCACCCCACCTGTATACCCCCACCTGTCTGGGGAGTGTGAAAGTGGATACGGCGTTGCGGTGCTTGATACACTGCGTTAGCAGTCAGGCTTCGTTGATTTGACACCTGATCCTTCACAAGTTCATGGTGGCAGGCTGTGTCGATAACAGTTTTCAACGTGAGGGTACTTTCCAGCTGTAGTTTCTGTGACACTTTTCTTCCCCACTTCTAGCGGGCAAAAGGTTAGTATTGAGATATGATATGATGTGATATGATATGATATGATATTGACACTTCTTTTTCATTCAGCCCCAGCACTAGACGGTCCATAATGGCTTCGCCTCTTTCATTAAAATCATAGTGACTTGAAAGTTCACACAACGATCTGATATACCGTTCTACTGATTTATCAGTACCTTGAACTCTGGTGTGAAAGAGCGCTCTTTGATGTATTATATTGCGTTCTGGAACAAAGCGTTCAGTGAACGTTCCGAGTATGACGTCAAAGTCATTTCTTGGCTCAGGGTCAGTTGTGTAGGAACGTAAAAGACGCAAACACTTTTTTCTGCGTCCTTTCCCATGGCGTAGGTCAAGCTGGAGACTTGAATCTCGCCAGACTCAGCTGGTAATTTTGTTGCCGCACCGAAACGCAGAAAGCGTTCCTGCCAGTTAGGCCACTGAGTTGGATAATTAAAATTGAATGCTGCAGGTGGGTGAAATCTCGCCATGCTAACATTATCACTGCTACCTTAAAGTTGAAGACACGCTGAAAGAACGTATTTGTAGTGTTCTGGCAGTCAGGGAAACTTCTGGCACCATGTAGTGTTACGCGTTTACCAGATAGTCAAGTGGATTGACATACAACCTTGTATTGATCGCTCCCAAACCATCAAGCGTGAACCATCTGTCAGCCGTTGAATTGATCTCTGGAATTCTGGGATTTGTTTTACATCCAAGAAGGGGCATAACAATGTTATTTTTTTATGCACATAAAGTTTAAGAAGTTAGTTACTTTCCTGAATTTTAACTCAGGCACACAAACCTTTCCTAAACAAAATAGATAAGTATACCAGAATTATTATTATTTTGTTGTTGTTGTTGTTACGGGAGGCACCATGACAAAATCGGTAAGGCGTTAGACTTCTGATCCAATACTCACCAGTGATCAGGGTTCGAATGAAGCCCCGTTCCCGCATGGTGTTGTGTCCTGGGAAGGGCGCCTTGCTTCCAGTTTTCCACACTCCACACGTGTGAATGGGACTCGTCTGATTTCGGTTGGGAGAGGTTAAAATGGCGCGGAAGGAGAGGACTGGGCCCCGCCTTCCTGTGCCGAGTTCCAGACACAGTGGATATGGGTTTACAGTTCAGTTCAGTTCGGTTACTCAGGGAGGCGTCACTGCGTTCAGACAAATCCATATACGCTACACAACATCTGCTAAGTAGATGCCTGACCAGCAGCGTAACCCAACATGCTTAGAATGGGTCCACATTTTGGGGAACAGGGGGTGGTGGGGGTGGGGGTGGGGAGGCTATGGGAACTTTGACCTCAACCATTTTAATAATTATTCGTAGACCAGCCATGGAGGGCGAGGACTACAGCATCTACACGGGCGTGGTCCGAACATTCCACCCAGTGGACTATGTTCTCTTCGCCCTCACCCTGCTCGTGTCTTCCGGCATCGGCATCTTCTACGCCCTGTGGGACCGCCGCCGAAACACTCCAGAGGAGTTCCTGCTGGGGGGACACAAGATGCACGTGGTACCCGTGGCCATGTCCCTGATGGTGACCTTCGTGTCCTCCCTCACGCTGCTGGGGTACCCGGCGGAGATGTACAACTATAACACCATGTTCTGGTGGCTGACTGCGTGTTTCGTGGTGGCCGTGGGGGGCTCCGTGCTCATCTTCATCCCCTTCTTCCACAGGCTGGGGGTGACCAGCACTTTTGAGGTGCGGTGATGGTGATGGTCTGGTTGTTGTCTGTTGTTGTGTGTGGTGTGGTGTGGTGTGGTGTGGTGTGGTGTGGTGTGGGATGGTGTGGTGTCGAGTGGTATGGTGTGGTGTGGTATGGTATGGTTTGGCATTTTTCTATGAGAATTGCCTTTGCGATCGACCACTGCTCCCATCCCCACTCCAACCTCTTTCTCTTTCTCTGTCTGTCAGTCTGTCTGTCTCTTTCCATCACACACACACACACACACACACACTCTGCCAGTGGGAGAGAGCGGATACAGACAGATCTATTCTACATAATGGTGATGTGCAGTATTTGGAGATGAGATTCAACAAGACGGTTCGACTCATGGGATCCGTAATGATGATCTGTCAAACGGTAAGTGTGTGTGTGTGTGTGTGGGTGGGTGCACGCGTGTGTGCGTATGCCTTTCCCTAGTTGTATCGTTAAGTACCCATGCATTCTAATCAACGAAACAAAGCAAACAAGACCAACTTTTCTAGCCGTTTTCCTTCAGTTAAAGAAGACCATAACAAACAAAGATTAATACGCTATAAAAATCCAAATCCTGACCTAATGGGTTTCATTTTCAGAAGAGGGCAAAACGTGTTCACCAAAATGGAAAACTAATATTTTCTTCTTCCTCTTCTCCCTTCGTGGGCTGCGACTCCCACATTCACTAGAATGTACATGAGTGGGCTTTTACGTGTATGACCTTTTAACCCCCGCTGTGTAGGCAGTCAAACTCCGTTTTCGGGTGTAACTAATATCTTAGATTGTGTTGTGTTTTTTTCAGGAGATATATTGGGAAAAAAAAGAAAGAAAAAGGGAGCAATGATTTATGGAGATTTATTCTATTTGACCAAAACTAACATAATACTACCGCTGAATTAAAAAAAAAATCAGCTTATTGTTTTGAATAGAATAATCATAAATTTATCATTGTTTAAATATATCAGACATATGATAAACATAAATAACAACTTGATTACTATGACATGTTAAATGTTCTTTCCAGTTTATAATTTTTTACCTTACCTTTTCCAGTGTACCAATTAAAAAACAATTCTTTCATGTTTTTTGCTGATTCTTCGGAAGCCAGTATTTCATTACAAGATTATGACTGGAATGACCGAATTTTTTGTTTTCTACAGTGGCTCTATATAGCCTCTCTGCTCTACGCACCTTCACTGTCCCTTCATGCAGGTGAGTTCTTGGAAACGATTGTTGTTGATTTTACACCTTTGGACTTCTTTTTTTTTTTTGCGGGTGTGGGGGTAGGGGGAGGGAGGGGTGGCTCCAGCCTACTCTTTTCCCCCACATATTTTTTCTCTTTTTTTTTCTCTCTCTCTTTCTTTTTCTTTTTGTTTTTGTTGTCCCTCCATCCTATTTTCCCCACACATCTTTCTTTCTCTCTTATCGCAGTTTTATTTTTACCTTTCATGGACCACTTTCGCCTGCATATCGTGACTAATCTCTTTCTTTCATTTTTTCCCATAACGTCTGGCGCAGCACTTGCCTCTTGAATTTCCACTTCTTAGTGACTTGAAGTTGAGCAGTCATTGCTGCTACTGTTGTTGATGATGTTGTTGTTGTTGCTGCTGCTGCTCTGTGTGCGTGCGTGCGTGCGTGCGTGCGTGTGTGTGTGCGTGTGCGTGTGTGTGTGTGTGTGTGACGAAGCGCGTTGGGTTACGCTGCTAGTCAGGCATCTGCATAGCAGATGTGGTGTAGCGTGTACGGATTTTTGTCCGAATGTATGACGCCTCCTCGAGTGACTGAACTGAATTGAACTGTGTGTTGTGCTGTCGGGTCGTGTGGTGTGGTGTGGTGTGGTGTGGTGTGGTGTGGTGTCTGTGTGGTGTGGTGTGGTGTGGTGTGGTGTCTGTGTGGTGTCTGTGTTGTGTGGTGTGGTGTCTGTGTGGTGTGGTGTCTGTGTGGTGTCTGTGTTGTGTGGTGTGGTGGCTGTGTGGTGTGGTGTGGTGTCTGTGTTGTGTGGTGTGGTGTCTGTGTGGTGTCTGTGTTGTGTGGTGTGGTGTCTGTGTGGTGTGGTGTGGTGTCTGTGTTGTGTGGTGTGGTGTCTGTGTGGTGTGGTGTGGTGTCTGTGTGGTGGTGTGGTGTCTGTGTGGTGTCTGTGTTGTGTGGTGTGGTGTCTGTGTGGTGTCTGTGTGGTGTCTGTGTGGTGTCTGTGTTGTGTGGTGTGGTGTCTGTGTGGTGTCTGTGTTGTGTTGTGTGGTGTCTGTGTGGTGTGGTGTGGTGTCTGTGTGGTGTCTGTGTTGTGTGGTGTCTGTGTGGTGTGGTGTGGTGTCTGTGTTGTGTGGTGTGGTGTCTGTGTGGTGTCTGTGTTGTGTGGTGTGGTGTCTGTGTGGTGTCTGTGTTGTGTGGTGTGGTGTCTGTGTGGTGTGGTGTGGTGTCTGTGTGGTGTCTGTGTTGTGTGGTGTGGTGTCTGTGTGGTGTGGTGTGGTGTCTGTGTGGTGTCTGTGTTGTGTGGTGTGGTGTCTGTGTGGTGTGGTGTGGTGTCTGTGTGGTGTCTGTGTTGTGTGGTGTGGTGTCTGTGTGGTGTGGTGTGGTGTCTGTGTGGTGTCTGTGTTGTGTGGTGTGGTGTCTGTGTGGTGTGGTGTGGTGTCTGTGTGGTGTCTGTGTTGTGTGGTGTGGTGTCTGTGTGGTGTCTGTGTTGTGTGGTGTGGTGTCTGTGTGGTGTGGTGTGGTGTCTGTGTTGTGTGGTGTGGTGTCTGTGTGGTGTGGTGTGGTGTCTGTGTTGTGTGGTGTGGTGTCTGTGTTGTGTGGTGTGGTGTCTGTGTGGTGTCTGTGTTGTGTGGTGTGGTGTCTGTGTGGTGTGGTGTGGTGTCTGTGTGGTGTGGTGTCTGTGTGGTGTGGTGTGGTGTGGCGTTGTCTGTGTGCAGTGCTGTGATATGGTGTAGTGTGGTGAGATGTGGCGCAGTGTGGTGTGCTGTGGTGTTCAGTGAGTGATGTGGTGTAGTGTGGTGTGATCTGGTGTGATGTGGTGTGGTGTGATGTTATGTAGTGTGATCTGGTGTGGTGTGATGTGATGTAGTGTGATCTGGTGTGGTGTGGTGTGATGTTATGTAGTGTGGTCTGGTGTGACGTGGTGTGATGTGATCTGGTGTGATGTGATGTAGTGTGATTTGGTGTGATCTGGTGTGATGTGACCTGGTGTGGTGTGATGTGATGTAGTGTGATTTGGTGTGATGTGATCTGGTGTGGTGTGATTTAGTGTGATCTGGTGTGATGTGGTGTGGTGTGATGTGATGTAGTGTGATGTGATCTGGTGTGGTGCGATGTGATGTAGTGTGATTTAGTGTTATCTGGTATGGTGTGATGTGGTGCGGTGTAATGTGATGTGGTGTGATATGATGTGATGTAGTGTAATTTAGTGTGATCTGGTGTGGTGTGATGTGATGAAGTGTGATTTAGTGTTATTTGGCGTGGTGTGATGTGGGGTGATCTGTCTGGTCTTTGTGGTGCGGTGTGTTGTAGTGTGGTGTGCCCTGGTGTAGTATAGTGTGATGTTACTAGTATAGTGCGGTGTAATGCATTGTGGTGTAATATTAGGTCGGTGTAATGTGATATGGTGTAATATAGTGTTGTGTTGTGCAGTGTGAGACAGTCAGACATGTAGTGTGGAACAGTGTGACAGAACACGGCGCGGCTTGATATAATGTGATGTAGTGTGGTGCTGTCTGATGTGAAAGCATAATGGGATGTAATGTATGTGATGTGAAGGTATGTATGGTGTGATGTAATGTGGTGCTATATAATGTGAATGCATGTCATGTAATGTGGTGCTATGTGATTTGAAGGTGTGATGTGATGTGGTACTATGTGATGTAATGTAGTACTATGTGATGTAATGTGGTGCTATGTAATACGAATGGGTTGTAATGTGATAGTATGCGATGTGAAGATATGCGATGAAATGTGGTGCTATGTGATGCGCTAGTATAATCTAATGTAGTGCTATGTTACGTGAAGGTATGTGATGTAATGTGGTGATGTGTGATGTGAAGGTATGTGATGTAATGTGGTGCTGTGTGATGTAAAGGTATGTGATGTAATGTGGTACTGTGTGATGTGAAGGTATGTATGTAATGTGGTGCTATGTGATTTGACGGTATAATGGGAAGGATTGTGGTGCTTTGTGATGTGATGTGGTGTTAAATGAAGGCATAATGTGATGTGATGGCATGTTATATAATGTGGTGCTATGTGATGTGATGTGGTGCTACATGAAGGCATAATGTGATGTGATGTGGTGCAATGTGAAGGCATAATGTTTATGTAATGTGGTGCTATGTTATGCGGTGCTACATGAAGGAATAATGTGATGTGATTTGGTGATACATGAAGGTATAATGTGATGTATTTGTATTTGTCTCTTTTTTGTTGCAACAGTTTTCTCTGTGTGAAATTTGGGCTGCTCTCCCCAGGAGAGCGCGTCGCTACACTGAGAGCGCCACCCTTTTTGTGTATTTTTTTTCCTGCGTGCAGTTTTATATGTTTTTCCTATCGAAGTGGATTTTTCTACAGAATTTTGCCAGGGACAGCCCTTTTGTTGCCGTGGGTTCTTTTACGTGCGCTAAGTGCATGCTGCACACGGGACCTCGGTTTATCGCCTCATCCGATTGACTAGCGTCCAGACCACCACTCCAAGTCCAGTGGAGGGGGAGAAAATACCGGCGACTGAGCCGTGATTCGAACCAGTGCGCTCAGGTTCTCTCGCTTCCTAGGCGGACGCGTTACCTCTGGGCCATCACTCTACATTATGCCTTCACATCACATAGCACCACGTCACATCACATTATGCCTTCATGTGATGTGGTGCTATGTGATGTGAAGGCATAATGTTGATGTAATGTGGTGGTATGTTATGTGATGTGGTGGTACATGAAAGAATAATGTGATGTGGTGTGGTCCTGTGAAGGCATAATGTTGGTGTAAACGTGTTGTTGTGTGATGTGATGTGGTGCTATTTGAAGGCATAATGTGATGTGGTGCTATATAAAGGCATAATGTGATGTGATGTGGTGCTATGTGAAGGCATAATGTGATGTGACGTGGTGCTGTGTGATGTGAAGGCATAATGTGATGTAATGTGGTGCTGTGTGACGTGAAGGCATAACGGGAAGTATAGTAGTGCTATGTGATGTGATGCGATTCGGAGGGAGTGCTGTGTGTTTGCAGTGACAGGCATCAACCTGTGGGGAAGTGTGGTGGCCATGGGTATCGTGGTCACATTCTACACCACTCTGGTAAGCACGTCTGTGTTCTGACCCAGCGTAATGTGCTAGAATATACCCCCTCCTCATAATGCCTATACACAAACAAGCAACCTAGGTTTCTGGTTATTCATCATATCAAATTGATATATTCATAAGCATAGACACATGTATGCACATCTTCTTCTGCGTTCTTGGGCTGCAACTCCCACGTTCGCTCGTACAGTATGCACACGAGTGGGTTTTTACGTGTATGACCGTTTTTACCCCGCTATGTAGGCAGCCATACTCCGCTCTCGGGGGTGTGCATGCTGGGTATGTTCTTGTTTCTGTAACCCACCGAACGCTGACATGGATTACATGGTCTTTAACGTGCGTATTTGATTTTCTGCTTGCGTATACGAAGGGGGTTCAGGCACAAGCAGGTCTGCACATACGTTGACCTGGGAGATCGGAAAAATCACCACCCTTTACCCACCAGGCGCCGTCACCGAGATTCGAACTCGGGACCCTCAGACTGAAAGTCCAACGCTTTTATTACTCGGCTATTGCGCCCGTCATACGCATATCTGAAATCAGTAATTAAAAATGTCTGTGTTTGCTGATATGACATTGCCCCGTTAAACTACCGAACGACTGAGTTGACATACCAGCTGGGTGGAGCGGTCGCCTGGTGGTGATGTACCTTACTACGAAGTGAGTGACCGTGGGTTCGGATCCCATTCTTGAGTAGTGGTTTGAGTGCAAGTTGAGTGCAAGTCAGTCGGAGAGACGAGAAACAGGTTGCAGGTGCAGCATGCACTTATCGCAGGTAAATCAAACCCACGGTAACAAAAAATGTTGCCCCTGGCATAATTCAATCCAAACTATGAAAAAAAAAAAAAAAAAAAAAGAAGAAAAAAAAAGAAGTTTAATTTGATACAGAGAGAAAAAAGGGGGCAAAAAGAAAATGGGCGGCGATGCTCAGTGTCGAACCGCACTCCACGGGGAAAGCAGTCCGAATTTCACACACATAAATCGTAATGAAAAAATATTATACGACGCAACACACACACACACACACACACACGCACGCACACACACACACACACACACACACACACACGCACACACACGCACACACACGCACACACACACACACACACACACACACACACACACACACGCACGAGAAAGGAACAAGGAGTGTAATGATGACTTCAGAAGGCATGGGAGGGGTGGGGAAAGTGATGAATTTTCGTCTAAGATCACAATTGTGGATAGACGTTAAACAAACAAAAGAACGCACGCGCGCGCACACACACACACACACACGCACGCACGCACGCACGCACACACTGATATATATCATATATATCTCCTTCTCTTCTTCTTCTTCGTTCGTGGGCTGCAACTCCCACGTTCACTCATGTGCACACGAGCGGGCTTTTACGTGCATGACCGTTTTCATCCCGCCACGTAGGCAGCCATACTCCGTTTTCGGGGGTATATATGTGTGTGTGTGTGTGATAATATATATATACAACCTTTCCCCGCCACCTGCCCCTCCCCTTTCCCAGGGCGGCATGAAGGCGGTGCTGTGGACGGACACCTTCCAGGCAGGGGTAATCATGACCGGACTGGTCGCCGTCATTGTGCGCGGGCTGCACGTGCAGGGCGGCGTTCAGCACGTCTGGCACCTCGCCGCCAACAGATCCAGGATCGTCTTTGACGAGTGAGCTTTTTTTTTTTTTCTTTTTTTTTCCCTTGAGGGCGTAGGGGTGGTGAGGGATGGGGGGAGAGGCACCTTGCCGCCAACGGATCCAGGATTGTCTTTGACGAGTGAGCTTTTTTTTAGGGGGTTGGGGTGAGGGGTGCGGGAGGGGAGGGGGGGGGGGGGGTGACACCTTGCCACCAACAGATCCAAGATTGTTTTTGACGTGTGAGCTTTTTTTTAGGGGGCGAGGGGGGTGGGGGGGACACCTTGCTGCCAACAGACCCAGGATTGTCTTTGACGATTGAGCTTTTTTTTTTAAATAAGGGGATTGGGGTGGGGGAGGGGCATCTTGCCGCCAACAGATCCAGGATTGTTTTTGACGAGTGAGCTTTTTTTAGGGGGTTGGGGTGAGGGGTGGGGGGCACCTTGCCACCAACAGATCCAAGATTGTTTTTGACGAGTGAGCTTTTTTTTTTTTTTTTTGAGGGGGTGGGGTGGGTGGTTGGGGGAGGGGTGTGGGTGGGCACCTTGCCGCGAACAGACCCAGGATTGTCTATGACGAGTGAGCTTTTTTGAGGGGGGTGGGTGGGGTGAGGGGCTTTGTTTTTGGAGCATTTATTTTTGTTGTATTATTGTCCTTCTTGTTGAATTTGATACACAAGGTGCCTTTGAAACGTTTTCTCTCTAAGTTATTGCTGTTGTTGTTGTCGCCGCAGGTGTTATCGTGTTTGATAAGTGATGCTTCTTTAGAACCTCTTCTTCGAGGTCTTGATGATAATGCCGATGGTGATGGCGATGACGACGACGACGATGACGACGACGACGACGTTGATGATGATGATGACGAATACGATGATGATGGGGAAGGTTTAGCATGGACCCCAGTACAGTACGGCACTCTGTGTGGTTCATGGTGGTGAGTGCAGGTCTGTACTGGCTGAGATGATGATGATGGTGATAATGGTGACGACGATGGTGTTAATGATGACGACGACGACGATGATGATAATGATGACGATGATGGGCAGGTTCAGCGTGGACCCGACTGTTCGCCACTCGGTGTGGTCCATGGTGCTGGGTTCCGGCCTGTACTGGATGAGTCTGTACGGTGTCAACCAGTCCCAGGTGCAGCGATGTCTCTCCTGCCCCACTGTCCGCAAAGCCAGGGTGTGAGTGCCCCTCTTCCCTTGGGTTGTGCTGTGCTGTGACGTGACGTGTTGCGTTGGAATGTATTGTTCAGTGCTGTGCTGTGTTGTGTTGGAATGTGTTGTGTTGTGTTGTGTTGTGCTGTGTTGTGTTGTGATGTGTTGGGATATGTTGTGTTGGGAAGTGTCGTGTTGTGTTGGGATGTTTTGTGTTTGGATTTGTTGTGCTGTGCTGTTGTGCTGTGCTGTGCTGTGCTGGAATATGCTGTGCTGTGTTGTGTAGGGATGTGTTGTGTTGGGATTTGCTGTGCTGTGCTGTGTTGTGCTGTGCTGTACTGTGCTGTGCTGGGATGTGTTGCGTTGTGTTGGGATTTGTTGTGCTGTGCTGTGTTGTGTTGGGATGTGTTGTGTTGTGTTGGGATCTGCTGTGCTGTACTATGTTGTGCTGCGCTGTACTGTGCTGTGCTGTTGTGTTGTGCTGTGCTGTGCTGTGCTGCGTTGTGCTGTGTTGTGCTGTGTTGGGATTTGTTGTTCTGTGCTGTGTTGTGTTGTGTTGGGATTTGCTGTGCTGTGCTGTGCTGTGCTGTGCTGTGCTGTGTTTTGTTGCTTTGTTTTGTATTGTATTGTATTGTGTTGCATTGCATTGTATTGTATTGTATTGTATTGCACTGCACTGTATTGCACAGTACTGTGCCGTGTCGTGTTATGTCGTGTCGCTAGACACTTTGAGATGAATTACTTCAGGACAAGACGTACACTACTTCCAAGTTGCGATTTATTCAGGAAATAAGTTGTGTTCCCTGATTCTGCCCACTGTGGTAAAATGATACTTGGGCCTATACCTAATCTCTTAAATATACATAATGTCCTGTTGAGCCTTTTCCAACAGTTCTTTAATGTTTTTCATCATAGGTATTGTTGTTTTTTGGTTGTTTTTTTTTCATTCTCACACCTCCTCGGCCTCCATCCTGTCTCTTGTACCATGTTTTCGGATTCATGTTGTGGAGTTTCCTAATTATTGATTACCTGCAGGGTGGTTTGTTCACTTTTCTGGTCTTTTACGTGTAGTACCAACACAAGTATATATTTTATGAAAACATATTTTAGGAAACGCCACAGGATGCATGAAAATGTTATCTATTTTATGTAACGAGTACAGAATATGAAACGCATTTGGTACTGTCCTTACATTTAACGGCTTGGGGGCGCATTCCTTAGCTTCCAAACACAGCCAGTACACTCCCTTCAGCATCATCAAGGTGTCAAAGTTCCCTGACCCATCAGGCTAAACACGGTGGGTGTTTCAGGGCCATGTTGCTGAGTTTTCCAGGGCTCGTGATCATCGTCAGCATGGCCTGTTTCCTGGGGGTCATCATGTTCGCCTTCTACGCCGACTGTGATCCCATCAGGTTCGGCCTCATTGAGAAGTCTGATCAGGTTTGTAGTCTGTTGCCCACTCACTCTGCTTCCGCTTCGTTATTTTAGTGATAAAAGGTTAAAGGTCCTTAACCCTTTCACCGCCAGTCAATTTAGAGTACAAAATTCCCTTGTGGTATAAACACAGAAAAGACAGTGGCTACGAATAGCTGGGGATTCCCCCTGCGATGTATTGAAAATATGGCCTATCCAACCACCGAACATTAAGAGCAGTAGGTTCATGGATAACAGACCAATGAATGGTTACCTTTCAGTGACATGGGTCCTCTACCACGCCTGTGCATAAATGCGAGCTTGGCGGTGAAAGGGTTAAGGCCGTCGAGGGAGAGTTAACATCTGCTGTGCCTAAGGCTCGGCATTGGAAGGCAGGACACAACTCTCTCCTTCAGTCGTTTTAGCCCGCTTCAACCCAAGTCGGGTACCTATTCACAGCTGGGTGGAGGGAGGAAGAACCGGAGTAAAGTGTCTTTTTCAAGGAGTTGTACCATGCTGAAACGAGGCCTGAAGTACTGGGTCAGAAGTCCAAATCCTAACCAGTTGCCACGGCGCCTCGTTATTTAATCTGATCACCATGAAAAGGAAGTGATGGCTTGGGGGTAGTCATTTGTTTTTCTTGAGCATATTTGACGTGGTATTTAAAAAAAAGAAAGAAAAGAAAAGAAAAGAAAAATATTATGGTCATGTGAATTGATTGTTCGCCTTAAATATTCATATGAGGAATCAGGCATTAATGTCGAGAAGACGGAATCACGCCCAAATTGAAAAAATACAACAAAAACCAGAAAATGTTCTTGTTGTGAGATCAACATTTGTGGACAGTTCTATCGTATTGCATTTTTACCTATAAGTTATAAGTTAATTGATATGTTGTGTACACTATATGAATGTCTCACTTTGATAAGGCTGCATAGACGGAATGTATAAACAAACCATTTTGTCCCCAAGGACTGTCCATGACACGGATAGATAACGTCAACATCAGAATTTAATAATAATAATGATAATTAGTATTTATATAGCGCTGAGTCTTGTGCAGAGACAAATCAAAGCACTTTCACACCAGTCAGTCACACGCCCGCATAACTCTAGACTGAAAAAAAACAACCCTGATAAACAACGAAGGGTCAGGAAAGGGAACCTATCTTGAGAAGAGGTGGGTTTTAAGGCCAGACTTGAAAGAGCTGAGTGCGGAGACCTGGCGAAGCGAAGAGAGGAGCTCATTCTAAATACAAGGTTCAGAGACGGAGAAAGAGCGGCAGGCGACAGTGGAGTGTTTGAATCTGGGTATGTGTAGACAGAGTGTATCCTAAGCCGATCGTAGAGAGCGAGATTGGGTGTAGATGTGAAGGCAGCCACTGAGATATGAAGGGGCAGATTTGTGAATATATTTATAACAAACAGTGCAGATCTTGTACTTTATTCTGTGTGAGACAGCGAGCTAATGGAGATGTAAAAGAGGAGTGATGTGCTCAGATCTTTTTTTTTCTGAGGACAAGTCGGGCTGCAGAGTTTTGTATGCGTTGGAGGGACTGAATGGATGAAGCAGGCAAACCAGACAATAGAAAGTTACAGTAGTTGAGGCGAGAGAGAATGAGAGAAACAAGAAGTCTAGATGTTGCATGGGTGGACAGATATTTCCGAATGGAACTTATGCGCCGTAATTGACACTAGCAGGACTGACAGGTCTGGCTGATAAATTTTTGCATGGGCAGTGTGTTGTCAAGTACAATGCCAAGGTTCCTGACTGATCTGGAAAGAGAGATGGATGTACTGCCAAGTTTGATTGTGTCAATTGTGATGGAAGTGAGTTTTTGCTTAGTTCCTATGATCATTGCTTTAGTTTTGTCCGCGTTTAATTGTAGTTTTGAATCTCCAGGAAGTAGTCTGATGTTTCTTGTAAGAGCGAGGACAAATTCTCAGGGGTATCACATTTGTAAAATTGAGTGTCATCAGCATAAGAATGATGACTGACGTTGTGGCAGTTGATAATTTCAGCGAGAAGAGAAGTGTACAGTGTGAAAAGCACAGGGCCTAATTCAGACCCCTGTGGGACTCCGTGTTCGATTTTAACGGGTTCAGACTGGTAATTATCAATGATGACAGGCTGGAATTGGTCAGTGATATATGATCTGAACCAGGTGTGAGCAGTGCCGTTGATACCAAGTCAATCGTGTCAAAGGCAGCTGACAAGTCGAGAGAAGTGAGAAGGGAAATTTTTCCTGAGTCGGTGGTTAACAGTAAATAAATTATTATTCAGGATGTGGAGGAGAGTGGTTTCGGTGCTGTGGTCAGCACGATAGGCAGACTGAAAAGGGTGGAGGAGATTGTTGAAACAAAGGCGATTGTTGAGCTGCTTCAGGACGGCTTTTTCAAGAAGTTTAGACAGGAAAGGAAGGTTAGAAACTGGTCGGTAGTTTTTCAAGATGTTTGCGTCGAGGTTGGGTTTCTTCAGAAGAGGCCGGACGATTGCAGTTTTTAAAGTGGTTGGAAAAGTTCCAGTGAGAAGGGATGAATTGACAATACTGGTGATTGTGGGGAGAAGCTGTGAGACACTGGGAAAAGACAGAAGCTGGTATGGACTTCTGTTTCAGTCAAGGGATTGAAGGAATGGAGAGGTGTTCCATTGAACTGAGGATCAGAAGTTGGTAGGAAAGATCCAAGCTGGTACGAATATTTTGGACTTTATCGAAAAAGAAAGAGAAGACACTGGGGAGTTCAGATAGAGTGTAGGCAGAAGGAAGACGTGTCCTTTTTGCAGTACTAAGAAGATTGGACATGATGGAATAAAGAGATTTGGTGGATGTGGCATCGAGAACTTGGGAAGAAAAGAAGTTTGTCTTCGCTGATGAGATCATATATTTGACTTTGTTTATTTGTTTTTTGGAAGGTTTGTTTGTGGACGTTCAGTTTTGTTTATCGCCATCGCCGTCTAATTGGCGACGCTTGCGTTTTGCAATGCGAATGTCTTGTGTGTGCCATGGGGCGGAAGGCTCATCAGGCAGCATGCGGGTAGTGAGGGGTGCATGTTCATTCAGCAGTTGAGAGAGGACAGTGTTGTATTGTGCAGAGACGTCGGTAATGGAACAGAATTTGGAAAGGCGTTCAGCAGCTTGAGAAGAGAAAGTGTTAATGTTTATAGATTTCAGGTTGCGACGAGTAACAGATTTTTTGGTTCTTGTTGGTTTTGAAGTGTTAAGCGAGAAAATAACAGCAGAATGGTCAGAAGAAAGTTTGTTAGTTACAGGCACTGATGCAATGATGGCATCAGAGTCACAGGTGATGAGCCAGTCCAAGGTATGGCCAGATCTGTGTGTTGGTTCAGTGACGAGCTGAGAGAGAGAGAGAGAGAGTGATTGGACAGAGATTGACATAGGCGTTTGACATCATAAGTTTGGTTGTCGAAAGGAAAGTTGAAATCTCCAAGGATGATGAGTTTGCCAGAACGAAGATTGTAGTAATCAAGTAGCGTTTGGAACTCTTCCGTGAAACAGAGAAAACGTTAGGTTGGTCTTACGACTAGGGGGAGGACGATAGAGACGACAGAAGATGATTGAGGTACCGGGGACATTTAGAGTGACTTCGAGCATTTCAAAAGAATCACATGGAAAGGAGTGGTTGTGCGAGGGTGAAAGGGAAGATTCCAAGATGTCTCTGTAGACGATGGCGATGCCACCTCCATGCTATGAGGAAGTGACTTTGTTTTGTAGCCGGAGGGGGGCGGGAGGGGGGGTGTCAGTTGTTTAAGTTTGGGTTCGTGACCTTATGATTTTAACCAGGTTTCAGTGAGAAATATTACAAGAAATTGTTTTCGAAAGTGTCGTCAGAAATATAGTCAGTCTTTTGATCAGGGCAGACAGCACTGAACAGACAGGCATGAAAGAGATCAGAGGCAGGCAGAGAGGAATTTAATAGTGAAGCAGGTGAGTCAGGTAGACAGACAGTGGAAGAAGATGGTGACTGAGCAGTAGAAGACAGTGGAAAGGAAGAGAAAGGTCCGGGAGTTGAGACAGGTGTGGGAGGAGTAGGAAGCAGAGCAGAGGCTATCACGGGGGATACATTACAGTTTGAAATATTGTCATCAGAGGGTACAGTGTCACGGGAAGTAAAAATGTCAGCATGAACACGTGTGTTGAGGTTGTAAGCAGCACAAACAGCGCCACATAAAGTGGGTGTGTCTACACACACAGATAACACATCGGGGGTACTGTCAGCAGTGCTGACGCCACACACAGCGGGAGCAACGTCAAGAGGAGATGCCGGACACGCCAGATAGGTCAGCAGATGTGACGTTCTCAGTGACAGTCACAGCAACAGCTGGGCCAATATCTGAGACAGGAGGACGATCAGTACAGGGGGACAGAGCCCCACAAACGGCGAAGTCTGCCCGCTCTGGTTCCTCACTTCGTCTCCAGTCTGCTGGTGCCAAGGCTGATGATGGGCTGTGTTGTGTCGGGGTGTAGTCTCCGGTGTTGTTTATGCCACGGCATATTTATCAACGCCCTAATGTCATTGATGTTAACCATGGTGACAGTGGCAGTGCGGCAGCAGAGGTCGGACGGTGTGGGAGGGGTGGGCACGTGAAAAACGTGCCAAAAGGCAGAGAGAGTCGTAGACAGGGCGAAGAATGTTGCTGACACGACAACGAGGGTCATGTGAACATTCATGGATGACAGTTTGTAAATAAACGCACACAAATATGACGAATATTAAAGTAAAATTAATATTAGAGGAAATACAAAATAAACAAAACTGTTCCGACCTTCGCAGTCCTGGAAACAAGACGCATACATTGACACAAACATATCCAGATCAGAGCACGACAACCAAAGAAACACACACAAAAAGGCAGAGCCCAACACATTGCAGCCGATGACTCTCGTTAAGATTAAACTTGGTCCGTGCATTGAAACTGGCCTCTGTATTTTGCATGCTCACGATTGTGAAAAATTACATGAGATTTTGTTGTTGTTGATACAATTGAAATGTGTGTGTGTGTGTGCGCGCGCGCGCGTAAGTGCGTACATGTGTGTCTGTGCCTGTGTATATGTGACTGTCTGCGTCTGTGTGTGTGTCTGTGAGAGAGAGAGATGAAAGGTGACAGTTCAGATCCTGTTTGATGGATGCGATGTCAGCTGGGTGAATAATTGCCCACACATTTACATAAGCCTGAAGGCATGTGAACAACTTTTTACTTAGATTTTTTTATACACAAATAAAGATTACTTTTATTTTGTATTATTCTGTTTTAGTCTGGCTATATCATTCTAAAAATCATTCATTCTTTTTTGTTATAAACTGTGAATAATGAATGTGTGTGTGTGTGTGTGTGTGTGTGTGTGTGTGTGTGTGTGTGTGTGTGTGTGTGTGTGTGTGTCTGTTTGCTTTATGTGTGTGGATGTTTGTTTGTTTGTTTGTGGTGTGTGTGTGTGCGTGCGTGCGTGCGTGTGTGTATGTGTGTGTGTGTGTGTGCGCGCGCGCGCGTGGATGTATGTAAATGTGTGCGTGCATGAATATGTGTGCATGTTTTGTTGTTGTTGTTGTGTGTGTGTGTGTGTGTGTGTTCATGTGTGTGTGTGTGTGTGGCCAGCTGGTGCCGCTGTACGTGATGGACGTGCTGGGGACGCTGCACGGTCTGCCCGGCATCTTCGTGTCGGCCATCGTCAGCGGAAGTCTCAGGCATGTGTTTGCTTTGCTTTGCTTACCCAGTCACCACATCGTGCACTCTCTCTGTATGAGAGTGCAGAGAATGTATATTATTATTATCTATCTATCCATCTACCTTGACGTGAAAACACAAGTACGCCTGCTCGCGCCTGCGCCCCTGCCTGTGCCGGCGTACACGGACGGACACTGACACAACAGTGCGCGCGTGACACAGACACACACACACAGACGCTCTGTTTACACGTTTGAGGCAAAAATGTCAGGACCAAAACAGGCTTGAGAGACAGACAGACAGACAGAAGGGTGGTGGGGAGACAGACAGACAGACAGACAGACAGAAGGGTGGTGGGGGCGGCGGGTGAAAACGACCAAATCTTGAGTCATTCTACGATCAGCCGTATTGACTGCCACTGATTTTCGGGAGGTGTCTGCAGATGTTCGCTTGTGCCTTCGTGGGATGGATCTAGCGTGTGTGTGTGTAGGTGTTTGTATGTCTGCGTGTCTCTCTGTCTGACTGTGTGTGTTTTGTTCTCTGTGTGTGTGTGTGTGTGTTTTCTGTGACTCTGTGTGTGTGTGTGTGTGTGTGTTTGTGTGTGTGTTTTCTGCGACTGTGTGTGATTTCTGTGACTCTGTGTATGTGTAGGTGTTTGTATGTCTGCGTGTCTCTCTGTCTGACTGTGTGTGTTTTGTTCTCTCTCTCTCTGTGTGCGTGTGTGTGTGTAGGTGTGTGTGTGTGTGTGTGTGTGTGTGTGTGTGTGTGTGTGTGTTTTCTGTGACTGTGTGTGTCTGTGTGTGTGTCTGCGTGTGTTTTCTGTTACTGTGTGTGTGTGTGTGTGATTTCTGTGACTGTGTGTATGTCTGTGTCTGTGTCTGTGTCTGCGTGTTTTCTGTGACTCTCTCTCTGTGCCTGTGTGTGTGTGTGTGTGTGATATTTCTGTGACATCTGTGTGTGTGTGTGTGTGTGTGTGTGTGTGTGTGTACGATGATTTTGCGGCGGGGAGGGCAGAAAAGTAGCTGACAAAGGCCCGTGTGTGCTTTGTTCGCGTTGCCCGTGCCCGCCACCCCATGCAGCTCGCTGTCGTCGGGTCTGAACGCCCTGTCGGCCATCACCTACAGTGACTTCCTGGTGGGCCTGGGCTGGAGGTCCCGCTCCGCCTTCCATTCCACGCTCATCTCCAAACTGCTGGGTGAGTCCTCCCCTCTCCCCTACTTTGATGATGGCCATGACGATGACGATGATACGACAATAACTGCTACTAGTGGTGATGGTGATAATGATGATGATGATGATGATGATGATACAACTACTACTGCTACTAATGATGATGATGATGGTACAACAACTACTGCTACCAATGATGATGATGGTGATGATGATACGACAATAACAAAAACTGCTACTCCTACTGATGATGATGATAATGATGATGATACAACAACTCCTACTACTGATGATGAAGATGATACAACAACTACTGCTACTAATGATGATGATTGTGATGATGACGATGACGATGATACAACAATAACAACTACTACTACTACTGATGATTATGATACAATTACTACTGCTACTAATGATAACGATGATGATAAAACAACAACTTCTACCACTACTTCTACTACTGATGATGATGATGTTGATGATGATTATACAACAACAACTACTACTACATACTACAGCATCATCAGCAACAACAACAACTACTGCTGCTACTACTGTTGATGATACAACAACAACAACCGCTACTACTACCACTACTAATGACGATGATGATAAATAAGGAAGAGGAGGAGAAAGAGGACGATAAGAAGGAGAAGAATAGTAATAACAGTGCTAACAACAATAACAACAATTAATAATGATAATAATAATAACAATAATAATAACAGGAAGAAGAAGAGAAAAAAAGCAGGAGGAGAAGAAGGAGAAGAAGAAAAATACATTTATTCAGCATTTTTCAAACATCTCAAAGCGCTCTGCAATAACACGTCAGTCAGACACAATGCGCACACGAACACACACACACACACACACACACACACACACACACACACACACACACACACACACACACACTTGCGATCCAGTCTTCAGAGTTGTCAGTTTCAGTTTCTCAAGGAGGCGTGACTGCGTTCGGACAAATCCATGTACGCTACACCACATCTCCTAAGCAGATGCCTGACCAACAGTATAGCCCAACGCGTTTTGCCAGGCCTTGAGTGCATGCATGTATGTTTGTGTGCCTATCAGAGTGGCTTTCTTCTAGATAATTTTGCCAGAAGATAACACTTATGTTGTCATGGGTTCTTTTTCGGTGCGTCAAGTGTGTGCTGCACACGGGACCTCCATTTCTCTCGTCTCATCCGAATGATTAGACGCTCAGTTTGATTTCCTAGTCAAACTTGGTAAAAAGGGCGAAGCCGGGATTCGAACCCAGGACCTCACGGGCACTGCGTCGGCAGATAAGCATCTTAACCACCCTGCCACCTCCTTCCTTCCACCTTGTCTCCACAGTGAGACAAAGCAACGACCGAGAACGGTGCTCGGGGAGGCGTCACTGCGTTCGAACAAATCCATATACGCTACACCAAATCTGCTAAGCATATGCCTGACCAGCAGCGTAACCCAGCGCGCATAGCGACCAAGACACACACAGAAACAAACACGCCTCCCCATACCCACATGATAATTATTACTTCCTTCCCTCCCCCTCCTTCTGGAATGATGGAGGCTTTGGATTTCAATGGACGATGTATCTACGAGCTATGGTCACGTGTCACTGAAAAGTGGAACCAACAGTTGGTGTTGTGTATGTGTATGTCCAGTGTTAGTGTACGGTGTTGGCGCCATGGGACTGGCTTGGTTCGTGGCTCAAATGGGAGGAATTTTACAGGTCGGTGGTTTGAGTCTTTCTTTTCTTTTCTTTTCTTTTCTTTCTTTCTTTCTTGCTTTCTTTCTTTTCTTTCTTGCTTTTTTAAACTCACAAGCAGCAATGGTTTGAATTAACATGCCTTTGTCTTTTGAAGAGTAATATTAGATAAGATAGGAATACATTTATTACCACGTAAAGAGAAATTGCACCAGGTGCAGTAACACAAAGGTAAAGAATTTACCGAATACACCCACCCACAAAAGACACTGAAAAACATTGAACATGACTTAATTAAACAGGAACAATAAGCACACACACACAAAAACAAACAACAAACAAACCCATTAAGCATGACTTAATTGAACAGGAACAATAAACACAGACAAACGTGTGTGTGTGTATGTGTGTGTGTGTGTGTGTGTTTCATATAAAAACATTTCACATATTTGCTTTGAAATTTGCAGTTGATAAATATACGATAACACCTATCAGCATAAATACGATTATTGAAAAACACGAACGCTAACATTGCACATGTCCTGATGCACGCGTGCCCTGCACACTGTCAAGTTTTCAGGTAAAAAGAAGATTAGAAGTTAAAGAAAATGCAACCTAGTATGCATACACTTTCACACGTACTCACACGCAAGCAATAGTAAAAGTATTTATTCATTGTTGATATTTTGATCAGTTTTAGTTTTATGCATCAAAAAGCACCAAGATCGCCGTTTCCAAAACACTGTTGTGTACTGTTGTGTACCGTAGTGTAGTATATTGTATCGTATTTATTGCATTTCATTGGAGGAAGATGTGGTGATGCTGCTGGTGTTGATGACGCTGACGACGGCGGTGATGATGATGATGCTGGTGAAAGTGATGATGATGATGATTGATAATTGGTGATGGTGATGATGGTCATGATTGATGGTGATGAATGATGATGATGATTGATGACAATGAATGATGGTGATGATGATGATGATAATTACTGATGATGATAATGACAGTGATGATGATGATGATGATAATTGGTGGTGTTGATGATGGTGGTGATGATGATGATGATGGATGATGTGTTGATGATGATGGTGATGATGTGATGCTGCTGCTGCTGCTGATGATGATGATTTGTGGTGATGATGAAGATGGTGATTGTGGTGATGGTGATTTTGATGATGATGATAATTGATGATGATGATGACGACGACGATGATGATGATTGATGGTTATGGTGATGATGATGACAGCGACGACGACAACGACTCGTGGTGACTGTGTGTGCAGGCGCTGTACGTAATGTTCGGGGTGCTGAATGGCCCCCTCCTGGGAGTCTTCACCCTGGGCATGTTCTTCCCCTGGGCCAACTCCTGGGTCTGTGGAGGCTTCATTGCTCTTCTCGTTCGTTCATGTGCACGTTACACCCGTCCCTGTATGCATGCTGTCCTTCTCTCGTTCCTTTCCAGCTCACGCCTGGGTCTGCTGTGGCTTCACTGCTCTTCTAGTTCGTTCTTTCCTATCGTCTGTCGCAGCAGTTGCCCCTACAGTGTGTGCCAGTCGAGGCTTGCATTTTATGTTCGATGACTGTGTACGTTTGCCAGGGTTTTTGATGTTCTAGTGAATGAATGAATGAATTATATGGATACTTATATAGCGCCTATCCTCGGTCGCAGATCAAGCTCTAGGCGCTTTACAAACACGGGGTCATTTGCACAACAGGCTGTCTACCTGGGTAGAGCCGTCCGACAGCTGCCACTGGGTGCTCATCATTTGTTTCCTGTGTCATTCAATCAGATTTCAGGCACGCACACATACACACTCAGACAGACATGTAACATTTTACGTGTATGACCGTTTTGTTTATTTACCCCGCCATGTAGGCAGCCATACTCCGTTAAGTGTTCTGCTGTATGCATTCTAAGCTTGTATGGCAAGTGATTACATCTGTCTGGGTTTGTTATTGCTCTGGTGTGAGTTGTGTTAGATGTTGTATCCCTTCTGTCTCTGCCTTTCTGATGTACATTCCATTCCATACAACGCCTGCATGCATGTTTCTCCCTTCTCTCGTTCCTTTCCAGCTCAAAACCACTACTCTTATAGTTTGATGTGTTTGCGTTTCTGTTCTCTATATGATGATGGAGTCTCCCGTCGGTCCGACGGATGAGTAGGCAGGCAGGCTTATCTGTCGGTGTGTGTCCTCATATGGGAGAAGAGGCCGATTCTGGATGCGCAGCACTTCCCACAGGTGTTGCAAGGGAAAACGTCTCCAGAAGTTGAGCCCTGCTTCCTTCGCTCACGCTTCTCCTTAATGGCCAGCGTTCTCTTGTTTTCAAACGTCTTTATGCCACTAGAGCACAGCATCTTCAGAGAGAGCGGTCAAGGGCATCAGTTTCCCAGGAAGCGATTTCTATGTCACAGGCTTTGAGGTTTGCCTTCAAGGTGTCCTTGAAGCGCTTGCAGGGTCTTCCACGTTCACGGTGGCCTTCCGTCATCTATATATGTTAGAACCATCATGCTTATTGTTTTGTTATTTAGCATTGTGTAGTGTACACCCTATTTAGTGCAGAACCTGGATGGAAACAAAAAGCGCACCAGTGCTTATTATCTTCGGTAATTAAATGAATATCTTGTTTTGTCTTGACCTGTCATGTCTTTCTTTCTTCATCAGCATAGCACGTGAATTGTTCCTTTTTTTTTACTTTCCGTATTTGAGTAACAATTTTGTCATAGCATCACAACAAATCATTTTGTAAGTAATTCCATACCACATTCTTACATCTTCATCAGTTCTGAAATAATGTACAAAATAGGTTGTTGTTTTTTTAATAGTGAACATAATGTGTCGTGCGTATGTGTGCGTGTGTGTGTGCGCGTATGTATGTGTGTGTGCGTGTGTGCGTGTGTGTGTGTGTGTGTGTGTGTGTGTGTGTGTGTGTGTGTGTGCGTGCGTGTGTGTGCATGCGTGCGCGCGTGCGTGGTATTCTTAGTGTCTGGCGTGTTATTTTAAAGCGCTTTGAGAAGCTTGGGGAAAAAAACAACCAAAAAAGAGCAAACAATAAAATTAAAAAAAAACAATAAAAAAAAACAACAGCAACAACTAACAAAGGAACGTATTCTCCACCTTCTGATCTGACTAGTGACTTGCTGGGCTGACTGACCCACTGTTGCGTCGTGCGTGTGTGTGTGCGTGCGCGCTTGCGTGTGTGCGTGCGTATGTGTGTGTGTGTGTGTGTGTGCGTGGTATGGGCTAACTGAAGGCCGCTGACTGACCCACTGTTGGCAGGGTGCCGTGGCGGGGCAGGTGGTAGCCACAACCTTTCTGGCCTGGGTGGGCCTGGGAGCCTTCTTCAACAACGTCCACACCCCCAAGTCCCCCACTTCCGTCCTCGCCTGCAACTGGACCGCCCTCGCCGCTGCCGCCTCCTCCACCTCCACCACCATCATCAGCAACACCACCACCATCTCCACCCTCACCCGCCTCAACAGCACCTTCGTCCAGATGAGTGGTGATCTGATCAACCAGGACAGCACCACCACCACCACGACCACCGCTGCTGCTACTGCTGCTGCCTCTGATGCTGGGTAGAGAGAGATGGAGTTTTATTGCACACGTGATTTTTTTCTTCTTCGTCTATGAGTGATTGTTTGTTATTTATTTGAATTTTCTTTAGTATTGTTGTTTCTTTCGACGGGCGCAATAGCCGCGTGGTTAAAGCGTTGGACTGTCAATCTGAGGGTCCCGGGTTCGAATCACGGTGACGGCGCCTGGTGGGTAAAGGGTGGAGATTTTTACGATCTCCCAGGTCAACATATGTGCAGACCTGCTAGTGCCTGAACCCCCTTCGTGTGTATATGCAAGCAGAAGATCAAATATGCACGTTAAAGATCCTGTAATCCATGTCAGCGTTCGGTGGGTTATGGAAACAAGAACATACCCAGCATGCACACCCCCGAAAACGGAGTATGGCTGCCTACATGGCGGGGTAAAAACGGTCATACACGTAAAAGCCCACTCGTGTGCATACGAGTGAACGCAGAAGAAGTTGTTTCTTTCTTTCTTGTGTTTATTTTCTGAAGCGCCGTGGTGAGCTTCTGAACAGCGCTGGTGAAGATTGCTTGATTGTTGTTATTATTATTTCTAGTATTATTATTATCATCATTATTATCATATGTTTGTTGGTGGGTTTCTTTTTTTTTTTCCAGTGAGTTCCCTGTATTTACTTTCTTACATGTTCAGAAACATAACAGATAGATAGGTAGATAGACATGTAACCGAGTAACCGTTCGATAGAATGATAGATAGGAGGAATTGATTAGTTCATTGATAGTTTTGCTTTGTTTATTGACTCACGATGAAAGTTTTGGGTTTTTTGCCGTTTTTTCGCTGTTTTTTGTTGTTGGAGGGAGATGTCTTTTGGTGTGTATAACTATATGTGTGTCTTTTAGAGGGCGATTTTTTTTTCTTTCTTTCTTACTTAATTAGATTAAGACTGTTCAAAGGTCAAATGAGAACCGAACTTGACTTGGACTGAGCTGACTTGATCTGACAAACAAATGATTTTCAAATAGACCTCAGGCAGGCTTGATCGATCGGTTGATTGCTGAATTGCTTGCCGGCTTGCTTGCTTAATTGTGTGTGTGTGTGTGTGTGTGTGTGTAATTATGTAATACGCGTAGTCTCTGAATCTGTTTTATATTATTATGCGCTAAATCATTATTTTTCTTCTACTTTCTTTTGTGAGTTATTGCGCGCGCGCGCGTGTGTGTGTGTGTGTGTTTGATGTTTATTGTAAAGCGCTTTGAGCTCTCTTTAAGGGAGAAAGCGCTCAACAAATGTCCATTATTATTATTATTATTATTGAGGAAGTGATTGAGTAATTGGTTAGTTGCTGACTGATGGACCTGTTGGTAGGTTGGTTAGGTTTGTGGATGGGTAAGTGGGTGGGGGGTTGGTGTGTGTGTGTGGGGGGGGGTGATTTGATTGACTGATTGTTGTGTCACGCTGTGCAGAGTGCTGGAGCCCCTGTACAGACTGTCCTACATGTGGTACACGGCAGTGGGCATGATTATCGTGTGGACCGTGGGGCTGCTGGTCAGTTTTGTCACAGGTGCGTCTGTCTGTCTGTCCGTCTGACTGACTGACTGTCTGTGTGTCCGTCTGTCTGTATGTCGGTATGTGTGTTTGTCGGTCTGTCTGTCTGTCTGACCGACTGACTGTCTGACTGACTGTGTGTCCGTCTGTTTGTATGTCGGCATGTATGTCTGTCTGTCACTCGCTGCCTGTCTGACTGAATGTGTCTGACTGTCTGTCTGATTGTTTGTCTCTCTCTCTCTCTCTCTCTCTCTCTCTCTCTCTCTCTCTCTGTCTGTCTCTGTCTCTCTCACTCACACACTCTTAGGATGTGAAAGAAAAAAAGTCTCCACACATAATGATGGTGGGTGTGAAAGAGAAAATCTGCACACTCAAAGATGATGTCAAAGAGAAAATATCGACCCTTAGAGATGGTGGGTGTGAAGGGAAAACTCCACCCTTAAAGATGACGGGAAAGATAAAATCTCCACCCTTAAAGATGGTGGGTGTGAAGGGGAAACTCCACCCTTAAAGATGGTGAGTGTGAAGGGGAAACTCCACCCTTAAAGATGACGGGTGTAAAGGGGAAACTCCACCCTTAAAGATGGTGGGTGTGATGGGAAAACTCCACCCTTAAAGATGGTGGGTGTGATGGGAAACCTCCACCCTTAAAGATGGCGAGTGTGAAGGGAAAACTCCACCCTTAGAGATGGTGGGTGTGAAGGGAAAACTCCACCCTTAAAGATGACCGGTGTGAATGGGAAACTCCACCCTTAAAGATGTTGGTGTGAAGGGGAAACTCCACCCTTAAAGATGTTGGTGTGAAGGGGAAACTCCACCCTTAAAGATGACCGGTGTGAATGGGAAACTCCACCTTTAAAGATGACCGGTGTGAAGGGGAAACTCCACCCTTAAAGATGACCGGTGTGAATGGGAAACTCCACCCTTAAAGATGTTGGTGTGAATGGGAAACTCCACCCTTAAAGATGTTGGTGTGAAGGGGAAACTCCACCCTTAAAGATGACCGGTGTGAATGGGAAACTCCACCTTTAAAGATGACCGGTGTGAAGGGGAAACTCCACCCTTAAAGATGACCGGTGTGAATGGGAAACTCCACCTTTAAAGATGACCGGTGTGAATGGGAAACTCCACCCTTAAAGATGGTGGGTGTGAATGGGAAACTCCACCCTTAAAGATGACCCGTGTGAATGGGAAACTCCACCCTTAAAGATGGTGAGTGTGAAGGGGAAACTCCACCCTTAAAGATGGTGGGTGTGATGGGAAACCTCCACCCTTAAAGATGACCGGTGTGAATGGGAAAGTCCACCCTTAATGATGACGGGTGTGAAGGGGAAATTCCACCCTTAAAGATGGTGAGTGTGATGGGAAACTCCACCCTTAAAGATGACCGGTGTGAATGGGAAACCTCCACCCTTAAAGATGACCGGTGTGATGGGAAAACTCCACCCTTGAAGATGACCGGTGTGTATGGGAAACTCCACCCTTAAAGATGGTGGGTGTGAATGGGAAACTCCACCCTTAAAGATGGTGGGTGTGAAGGGAAAACTCCACCCTTAAAGATGGTGAGTGTGAAGGGGAAACTCCACCCTTAAAGATGACCGGTGTGAAGGGAAAACTCCACCCTTAAAGATGGTGAGTGTGAAGGGAAAACTCCACCCTTAAAGATAGTGAGTGTGAAGGGGAAACTCCACCCTTAAAGATGGTGGGTGTGAAGGGGAAACTCCACCCTTAAAGATGGTGGGTGTGAAGGGAAAACTCCACCCTTAAAGATGGTGGGTGTAAAGGGGAAACTCCACCCTTAAAGATAGTGAGTGTGAAGGGGAAACTCCACCCTTAAAGATGGTGAGTGTGAAGGGGAAACTCCACCCTTAAAGATGACGGGTGTAAAGGGGAAACTCCACCCTTAAAGATAGTGAGTGTGAAGGGAAAACTCCACCCTTAAAGATGGTGGGTGTGATGGGAAACCTCCACCCTTAAAGATGGCGAGTGTGAAGGGAAAACTCCACCCTTAGAGATGGTGGGTGTGAAGGGAAAACTCCACCCTTAAAGATGACCGGTGTGAATGGGAAACTCCACCCTTAAAGATGTTGGTGTGAAGGGGAAACTCCACCCTTAAAGATGTTGGTGTGAAGGGGAAACTCCACCCTTAAAGATGACCGGTGTGAATGGGAAACTCCACCTTTAAAGATGACCGGTGTGAAGGGGAAACTCCACCCTTAAAGATGACCGGTGTGAATGGGAAACTCCACCCTTAAAGATGTTGGTGTGAATGGGAAACTCCACCCTTAAAGATGTTGGTGTGAAGGGGAAACTCCACCCTTAAAGATGACCGGTGTGAATGGGAAACTCCACCTTTAAAGATGACCGGTGTGAAGGGGAAACTCCACCCTTAAAGATGACCGGTGTGAATGGGAAACTCCACCTTTAAAGATGACCGGTGTGAATGGGAAACTCCACCCTTAAAGATGACCGGTGTGAATGGGAAACTCCACCCTTAAAGATGACCCGTGTGAATGGGAAACTCCACCCTTAAAGATGGTGAGTGTGAAGGGGAAACTCCACCCTTAAAGATGGTGGGTGTGATGGGAAACCTCCACCCTTAAAGATGACCGGTGTGAATGGGAAAGTCCACCCTTAATGATGACGGGTGTGAAGGGGAAATTCCACCCTTAAAGATGGTGAGTGTGATGGGAAACTCCACCCTTAAAGATGACCGGTGTGAATGGGAAACCTCCACCCTTAAAGATGACCGGTGTGATGGGAAAACTCCACCCTTGAAGATGACCGGTGTGTATGGGAAACTCCACCCTTAAAGATGGTGGGTGTGAATGGGAAACTCCACCCTTAAAGATGGTGGGTGTGAAGGGCAAACTCCACCCTTCAAGATAGTGAGTGTGAAGGGGAAACTCCACCCTTAAAGATGGTGGGTGTGAAGGGGAAACTCCACCCTTAAAGATGGTGAGTGTGAAGGGAAAACTCCACCCTTAAAGATGGTGAGTGTGAAGGGGAAACTCCACCCTTAAAGATGGTGGGTGTGAAGGGGAAACTCCACCCTTAAAGATGGTGGGTGTGAAGGGGAAACTCCACCCTTAAAGATGGTGGGTGTAAAGGGGAACCTCCACCCTTAAAGATAGTGAGTGTGAAGGGGAAACTCCACCCTTAAAGATGGTGGGTGTGATGGGAAACTCCACCCTTAAAGATGTTGAGTCTGAAGGGGAAACTCCACCCTTAAAGATGGTGGGTGTGATGGGAAACTCCACCCTTAAAGATGGTGAGTGTGAAGGGGAAACTCCACCCTTAAAGATGGTGGGTGTGAAGGGAAAACTCCACCCTTAAAGATGGTGGGTGTAAAGGGGAAACTCCACCCTTAAAGATGACCGGTGTGAATGGGAAACTCCACCCTTAAAGATGACCGGTGTGAAGGGGAAACTCCACCCTTAAAGGCAGTGCATGTGACTCGCAGGGCCCACCAAGCCGGACAGTTTGAAGCCCGCCCTTCTTTGTCCCATCGTGGACGTCCTGTTTCCATGGCTACCCGACGCCTGCAGGAAACCTTTCCGCTGTGGGAGAGAGCCCAGCAAGGTGGGTTGGGTTTCGTCGTCGTGTGTGTGTGTGTGTGTGTGTGTGTGTGTGAGCGACAGTTGGAAAGGGAGAAGGTTTTTGGATGGGTGTGTGCTTGTGTGCTTGCTTACGTGGGTACGTGCGTGCATGTGTGCGTGTGGAACAGGGTGGAAAACCTGTTTCAGCTGTCCTGGCGGAGACCATAGGAATGTGTCTGAGGAGAGTGTCTTCATTCCAGACACAGGCAGGCAGGCAGACAAACAAACAGACATACAGACAGACAGAGGGTGGGAGTTACCTATTCAGTTCAGTGTTTGTTTTCTCCAGGTGTGCCTTGAGAAGTCTGACTCGGCAGCGGAAGAGCTGGAGATGAGTGAGTTTTAATCTGTTTTTAATCCTGTCTTTCCCTTTCTGCACAAATTATTGGTTTCATTTATTCGCAACTGTTCGCAGGATTACGACTATAAATGCACGTTCCTGTGTGTATTGTGTTGTGCGGTGCTGTGTTGTGTTGCACTGCACTATCTTTTATCTATGTTGGTGTTACTTGGGCATTATCTGTGTAGGTTTTATCTGAGCACGCATTATTTGTGCAGAAATTACCTGGGCATTGTCTGTGCAAATATCACCTGGGCATTGTAGGAAGTACCTGGACATTGTCTATGAAGCCAGTACCTGGGGATTGTCTGCAGGTATTACCTGGGCATTATCGTTGTAGGTGTTTGTAGGTATTTCCTGGGCAAAGTCTGTGTAGGCATTTCCTGGGCATTACCTTTGCAGATATTACCTGGGTATTATCTGCGTAGGTGTCACCCGGGCATTGTATGTATTATCTGGGCATTATATTTGTAGGTATTACCTGGGCATTGTCTGTGGGCATTACCTGGGCAGTATCTGCACGGGCAGTATCTGCTTTGCCTTTATTTCTGCCTTCAGTTTCCTTCCCTTTCACCTGTATGTAAATCTTCAAATTCTTCCCATGATTTTGTCAGTAATCTTAAACTTGGTCATCGACTTAATTTTTTTGTTTATTACTATCTTTAATCTTATTCATTTTTTAGGTGCACACTTTTGCACACCTTGAAGTTGTGAGCTCGGTTTCTGTTTTTTATTATCCCTTTTAATGTGTAGCTTTAGTGTACAAACAGATCTGTTCATGTCATAACATTGTTGGAGAGACTTTTTTTCCCGCAGGAAATGATGATGGTCTGAGGTACACACACACACACACACACACACACACACACACACACACACACACACACACACACGCATGCACACACAGAGAGAGAGAGAGAGAGAGGAAAAAATGAAAAACAGACGCATCAGTCTGTCAAATATTCCAAATTTTCGGAACGATCACATTCCTTCCTCAAAGGACAAGTTGTTTACATGTTGCCGGTTATATGTTATATATATATTATATATATCTATATATCTATATCTATATCTATCTATCTATCTATCTATCTATATATGTGTGTGTGTGTGTGTGTGTGTGTACTTCTGTTGGAAATCAAATTAAAGATAGATTGTTGGTTGAATGTATTGTGCTGCATTGTGGTCAACATGTAGTTTTCGGGTGTTGCATTATTTTTGTCGTGTGTCAGGAGCCCCAAGGTCGTCTTCTCGCGACTCGGAGGGCTTTAAACATCGTGGTAATTTTGGAAGAGGTGTTATACATCCTCAAGAAATCTCCCCTCCTCCTCTGACTGTTACCTTTTGAAACTTCCTCATGTCAATACAAGAACCTATAGTGAACGTTCTTTCTTCTTTGCTGCTCCCCATATACAGCGGTTGGTAAGCCAAGCGAGCTAACTCCTATCCCATTCTGGGGACGTTACTTACATGTACTATGGTTTCGGGAACAGGGTTTGTCGTCAGATGATTAACATCCGGATATATGCTACAGTGGTGGTGGTGGTGGTGGAGGAGGTGGTGGTAGCATTTGTAGTAGAAGTTGTAGTAGCATTATTATCAGTCATTATGTTTTCAGGTGTGGGGTGGGGTTTTTTCGTTTTTTTTCCCCCATTTTTTTTTCTTCCTCCCTTTCATCAACTGCATTTTTATGTGTTTCAGTGTGTGTGTGTGTGTGTGTGTGTGTGTGTGTGTAAGTGTTTCTCGCTCACTTTTAATTTCATGTTGTCCTGCTTTTAGTAATTTAAGAGAAGAGTAGTATATTCCGCGTATGATAAGTTTCCAAATCAAGTTTATTGATGACATTTGATAAAGAAAGCATTGTAAAGAATTTGTCTATTCACTTACATAAAGCATTCAAGGTACGATCAATTATGATATCATTTCTTTGATAATTTGTTTCACCTTGTGCACTTGTATGCTTAATAATGCACCACTTCATGAGGGGAAGTTACCGATATGAATAAATCATCCGAATCTCTCAGTGTTCTATGTCTCTGTCTGTGTCTCTTTCTCTCTCTGTCTGTCTCCCTCCCTCCCTCCCTCTCTCTCTCTCTCTCTCTCTCTCTCTCTCTCTCTCTCTCTCTCTCTCTCTCTCTCAATGTCTACAGACCTTTAAGAGAGAAAGGGTTTTTAAACATAGGCAGTTTAGTGGAGATCGTCATGTAGAATTCGCACAATTGTTACAAAACGAAGATGTGTGCGTAACTAGAGATGTAGCATACTTATTCTGTGTGTTCAAAAGAAGAGAACGTGAAGCAGGATTTTAAGTTTGGACAAATAACCCATATTTTCATTCCGACAAAATGCGTTGTGTTTAAACTTTTGGTATTATTTCACTCATTTACTCATTGACTTTTCTTTTTGCGATCATGTGTCTGCCTGTTCACCATCAAATGTTTCAGGCCGATGGTCTGACATTGAATTCTTTGAGTCGTTGAGTGTGTGTGTGTGTGTTTGTGTGTGCGTGTGTGGGTGTGTGTGTGTGTATTTCAGTGTGTGTTTCAGTTTGTGTTTGAGTGTGTGTGTTTTTTAAAGTGTGTATCATTGTGTTTTCAAGTAGGTGTTTCAGTGTGTGTGTTTCTGTGTTTCACCCTGTCAGTGTTTCATCCGCTGTTTCAGTGTGTCCTCTTCAGACGGAAACGATCATTGATGGGGACAACAAAGTCAGCAGGAAGGAAGGTGAAAACGGAAACGCCAGCTGGCAGAAAGCGAGCCAACACAACGGTACAGACAGACCCGGTGGGACACACTTTGATACCAGACTGTGAATTCAGTGCACGTGATATCAGTTTGATGTTCAGCGCACACTGACACTGCGTGGGAGGTGTTCTGTGCGAAACAATAACTATCTGTGTGGGATCAGTATATGTTGGTTTTCGTTTGTGACTTGTTTCACCCCACCCCGCCCTTTTTTTTAACAGGAGAACGGACTTGGTGGGAGAGGGTGGTAAAAAATGGAGAAAAGGAAAGAGTTAGAAGGTGTTTGCGAGTATTTTGGGTGGGAGTTAATGGTTAAGAACATGTTGCATGTGTGTGTGTGTGTGTGTGTGTGTGTGTGTGATTATTTTTTATCACAGCAGATTTCTCTGTGTTGAATTCTAGCTGTTCTTCCAGCGAGGGAGCGTTGAAATAATGTCGCGCCACCCATATTCAACACTCTGTCTGTCTGTCTGTTTGTCTCTCTCCTCCTCTCTCTCCCTCTATTTTAATTGTTCCCTTTTCCTATGTATCATATCATCACCATGCTTTTGACCCCGTTCAGAGGGGGGACTGGATATCTATTAACCTCGGAAATAAAGAATTATGTAATGTCGTGTGTGTGTGCATGTGTGTGTGAATGTGTTTATATCATGTTATCACGGGCATTTAAGAAATTCTTTTCTTCTTCTTTTTCGTTCGTGGGCTGCAGCTCCCACGTTCACTCGTATGTACACGAGCTTTCGGGGGTGTGCATGCTGGGTATGTTTTTGTTTCCATAACCCACCGAACGCTGACATGGTTTACAGTATTACATGCGTATTTGATCTTCATGTTGTGTACACACACGAAGGGGGTTGAGGCACAAGCAGGTCCGCACATATGTTGACCTGGGAAATTGGAAAGATCCCCACCAGGCGCTGTTACCGAGATTCGAACCCGGGACCCTCAGATTGAAAATCCAACGCTTTAACCACTCAGCTATTGCGCCCGTCAGAAATTCTTTCAAAGTCCGTGGTAACGGAGACGTTGCCATCGCCTCAAGCACACAGCAACATGTATCCGCTTACTCCAGATCTGCAGAGATCGTGTTGGACAGGCTCAGTTACAGGCAGAAACTACAACACGGTCCATTCAATTTGTCTTTGATGTACATTCTAGTTAACTATTCAGTATTCACTTTGAATTATTAACGTGCAGTAAACATGTTGATGTGTCGTCAGTGTCACTCTGTGTGTTCTGTCCACAATTCGTATTTCTTTTCTTTCAATTGTAAACATGAAAAAATGATGTCATGCCGTCTTCAGACCCAACCATTTCCTGGAATGGGATCCTCAACGAAATAAACCGTTCATGATCAGGAAATACAGCTTTATCCGGAAGACCTACAACCTACAGACAGGCAGGCAGGCAGGCACACACACACACACACATACACTGACACACACACACACACACACACACACACACACACACACACTCGAACACCGGGTTATTACGTAGACTCATATTGCTTACACAAGTGAGTCAAAAAGGCAGATACCCAACCTTCGCATAAACCCAACGTGCTGCTCAGGCCATGGGAGCCTACCCATGGTGAAACATTAACAACACACTTCTTCCCCTCCACTCCCCTCGTCAATGATACATGTTTTGTCGCTGACGCAGTCTTATAGTAACAGCGACGAAAGAAAGAAAATAAATAAAAGAAAGAAAGAAAGCGAAAGAAATAAAGAGAAAGGAAAGGAAGAAAAGAAGAAAGAGACCCCAAAAAGAAGGAACCGAAAGAACTGAACCAATCTTACCAGTCCCATACCGACAAATTCTTCAATATTCTTTTTATTGATTTGCACAGGAAAGCATTTACACAAGAAGAATACGGCTTATGCAGGACTGTGGAGATGGCTCCATCTAACAATCATTCTTTCGCCTGTCTCCAGAAAAATTTGCAAGCCAAGCTGTAACAGGATATGAAAACGACCTTTAGGCTTCATTGGGTGAGCTGTTGAAAAACGTGTGCCCCAATGTATATATGATGAGGGTTCTTGGTCAGAACAGAGGGGCAGGAGGGTGGGTAGTGGTTTTGGGGTCGATTTTGGAGTGTGTGTGCGTGTGTGTGAGCGCGCACGCTGCACGCGTGTGCATGTGAATGTTTCTAAACGTGTGCATTAATACTCCTGAGATGAAAAGGGAGTGTATTAATTCTGATTTGATTTTTTTTTTTTTTTTAATAACCTGTACATCTTTCTTTTGGAACATCGTTTACCAAAACCAATGGTAACAAATTCTCCAATGCACTAGATCTTCCTCCAGCAACAACCTCAACAACAGCAATAAATTCTTAATTCACCGGATTTACTCTTAGTACACTTCGTTTTGCAAAATACAACACAATATTGTCACATGTATATCACATGCTACAATGAGGGGTTTGGGGGTAAAGTGGGAGAAAGCCGTCTTGGGTTTCCGATGTAAAAACAGGCTGCAGTTATATCGCACGCTGCGCTACAGGGACAAGGGTACTATTGTCCGTATCTGAGAGGAGTTGGTCAGTTGGCCTGGACCTAAGAATGTAGTGAATCAGTTAATTTTCTTTAGTTTCCGTTTGAAGGAGGTTTCAACCCGTGCGTACTGATCTATATACGCTACTCCATATCAGTTATTAATTTTAAAAAAAAGAGCCTATCATATATAAATGAGTAGATATTAACCTTCGCATTGATCCAATGCACTGGTTGGATCATCTTTAACCAACAATAACAAAATCTCCAGTGAACTAGTTTTTTCAACAACAACAGCTAATGACTAGTGTTTGCTAAATTTACTTTTAATACGCTGCGTTTTGCAAAATATGAAACAGTACAGTTACATATACCCTACCCTAGGAAAAAATTCTTAAACGAGGAAGCAGAATAACTAAAGGTAAAAAACAAAATCATGGCTTCTTCCACCTAGTCCTCAGGGTAAAGAAAAAGATATAAACATACCATACTAGCTGTAAGAAGCACTGAAGACGAATTCTATCATATCGCAAGCTACAGCAGAGAAGAAGGAAGAGGGAAAACATCAGTCCGTGTTTCAGGCAAAGTGGTCAGATGTCCGGCCAAGCTCCTCAGCGTCCAGCGAAGATGTTTCTGAAGATATTCCTCATGTTGTTCCTCATGGCAGATAGGCCGTTGGCCATGACCCTCATGCCGTTCTGGAACCTCTGCTGCCAGCTGCGGAGCTGGTTCTCAAAGGCCGTGGAGTTGAAGGTGGTGCCGCCATAGTTGATCTGTAGGAACAGGATGTTGGGTCGTGAGGGATTGAAAGGTGCGGTTGATATGGTAAGGGTATGGGTAGTATGGAAAGTGAGCACGTGCTCGTGCGCACGCATACACACACATATACACACAAAAAACGGCCATGCGCTCACACACGCACGCACACACACAGACATGCAAAGACATAAACATATATATGTGCACCTATGTACGCATGCACGAATGGGCGCATATACATACGACTACCTCACACACAGGCATGGGCTTAGAGAGAGAGAGAGAGAGTGAGTACAACTATTACCTATGCATGTTGTCGATCTGGAAAACCGGGGAGAGGAAATCATTAAGGAAAACAAAACTCCTGACCTTCCACCACCAGTGTACAGCCAGGAGTTCACTCGGGAAGAAGCCAACCCCCACACATTCACCCCAAACCAGGCTCCCTTATCTTACGCCAATCCACGCCCACCAACATCTACCCCCCCCCCACCCCCCCACCCCCGTACCGCACTCTCCCCGCCCCCGCCAGTAACGCACCGAAACAGGACAAAGTCTCAAGCTGACTCTTCCTTCTACACACACGAGGAACAGACTGATGCAGAGAATGCAGGGAGCATGAAAAACGAATGCACTGAGTAAAAGATGATTAATCTAAGAAGGAGTAATAACGTATTCAAACTTGTTTTGTGGCAGAAGAGGGAAGAACTTTGACGGACAGAAAAGCGCATTGAATTCCAGGTTTGTTGACCTCGCGCTGAAGAACTGAAAGCCCTCCCATCAGGCTTATCTGTTAACTTTGGGATACAGAAGATTCTGTCAACAGCAGAAGGACAGAGAGGCATCGATATGACGTGCATGTTTTATAGTTCAGAAAGATATCGAGATGGACTTCCAGAAATGATATGAAAGCAGGGATTTGTAATCATGTTATTCATTGTTCAGCAGGTAGCCGGTTTCGTTCTTTAAAATGTACAGTGTTCATATTTGCTTCAAATGTATTAAAAAACAAAACAAAAAAACCACGAATGCGTGATTTTGTAGTTGTTGGAGAAGTTTGAGGAGTTTCCAGTAACAAAGAAAAATCGGCATTTCTATGGGAATGGAACAGAACTCGTATCAGCAATCAGCAACAGCAATGTTTCAGAGTTTCAGTTTCAAGGAAGTGTTAAAGGGTGTGGACTAAGCCAAATACGCTAGGCCACAGCTACTGTTTTTTGTTTTGGTTTGGTTTGGGGTTTTTTTGTTTTTTGTTTTTTTGTTGTTTTTTGGGGGGAGGGGGGTTGGGGGGGAGGGGGGTTGTTTTGTTTTGTTTTGTTTTTTCAAGGGGAGCAGATGCCTGACCTGCCCATAAACCCAACAACAGGCTAGTCAGGCCTTGAGAATCCACCCCAGGTTTGTGTAAAAGCACCAACATAAAACGGAATATGATAATTCAATACAATACATAAACACATAAGTAAATACAATAAAACGTTTAGTATTGCTTCTTCTTAAGAAAGTCATGTGCAGGACTTTTATGCTGAGTGTTTGTCTACGTTTGTTTTTCCGCACCTGATGGGTATTTTTTTTTTTCCTTTATGAGATAATAAAGTTGTTTTCATCTTATCTTATCTTATCTACTTGAAATATAAGAAAGTAAATGACTGACCACCTGGACACCGCCGCTGCCACCTGCCGACCACGGGTACAGCTGCAGCTGCTGAAGGTCTGGCCGTTGACAGAGACTCTCTGGGTGTTGATGCTATAGCCATCAGGACAGCACAGTGTGTTGCCCTGCCCGTCAGACGAGACGGTGTTGGCGTGCTGACAGGCCCTGGGTCCCTTGCTGCACTTCGTGGCTAGGGTGGGAGGGAAGGGAAATAGAGAAAGCTGTTTCGGTTTTCAGTTTGAAGAAGTTTGTTGAAAGCGTCAGGCCGACTGGTCCATATGCGCTACACACCATCTGCTTTTAGAGAAAAACCAGAGAGAGCAAGTGCACGACCTTCGCTTAAAAATTACTGAGGGCTAGATGTAAAAAAGAAGAAGAAAAAAAAGCAGTTGTGCTTACTCCACTACCGTCGCCCCGCTCCTCCACCCTCCCCGAAAACGTAGTACGACTGCCTACATAGCAGACGTAAAAACGGCTAAACACGTAAAAGCCCACTCGTGAAAACGTTGTTGTTATTTCTCGTTCATGTACAACGACCCCCACGTTCATTCAAATGCAAGAGTAGGCTTTTACGTGTATGACCGTTTTTACCACCGCCACATAGGCAGTCATACTTCGTTTTCGGTGGGGGATGCATGCTGGGTATGTGCTTGTTTCCACCGAACGGATTACGGGATCTTTAACGTGCATATTTGATATTCTGCGTGCGTACACACAGGAAGGGGGTTCAGGCACTAGCAGGTCTGCACATCTGTTGACCAAGGAGAGCGGGAAAAAAAACTCGCCACCGTTTACCCACCAGACGCCGTGACAGGGATTCGAACCCGGAACCCTCAAATTGCAAGTCCAACTGCTCGGCTGTTGCAGCCGTCTTGTGAACGAGTGACCGTGGGAGTCGCAGCCCATGAGTTTCAGTTTCAGTAGCTCAAGGAGGCGTCACTGCGTTCGGACAAATCCATATACGCTACACCACATCTGCCAAGCAGATGCCTGACCAGCAGCGTAACCAAACGCGCTTAGTCAGGCCTTGAGAAAAAATAAAAATAAAATAAAATAACAAGAGAGGCAAGGCCTTCAAGACTCACTTGTAATACACTTTAAAAAAAAATCTAATTGTTAAAATGTGT
>NC_134876.1:7810630-7813130 GCF_041734735.1 Babylonia areolata | reverse complement strand
GCTCATGTGTTGACCTGGGAGATCGGAAAAATCTCCACCATTTACCTACCAGGCTCCGTCACTGAGATTCGAACCCGGGACCCTCAGATTGAAAGCCCAACACTTTAACCACTCGGCTATCGCGCCTGTCGTCACCCAGAACAAACAACACACTACAAGGACGGAAGATGTACATCAGAGGATGTACCCTGTCACTGGTGCACTACTAAGTGGAACAGGAATCAGCGCTTCTGTTTGACATGATTGTGTAATTATAACACACGTCATCCTGATGGTTTTGGGGAGATTACTGAAGTTACGTACCTTGCTTTAGGGTTAAAACTGTACATCACAAACCAGTATAGGTTCAATAAACATACAGAAACAAGATGATAATATAAATAAAATAAAAAACAAAACAAAATAAAAACACTCATATGTCCGCCACATCATGTTTGTGACGACAGTGTGAAGATTAGCCTTGTATTAACGCGTCCGAGAGAATCTGAGACGCTCTGCTTTGAACCCAACACTTGCCAATATATTCTCTTCACGTGGATCCTAAATGGTGTTCACACGCTAGTCATTCGGATGAAATGATAAACCAAGATCTCACTGGCGCAGGTAAAAGGACCTACGGCAACAAAAGTATTGTCCCTGGGAAAATTATGGACCAAAAAGTCCACTGTGTCAGGAAAAATACGCCTGGAGGCAGAACACAAAGAAAGGTGGCGCTCTCACTGCAGCGACGCACTACCTCCAGGGAGAGCAGCCTGAATTTTACACGGAGAGATCTACTGTGATAAAAGAGTCAATGCAATACAGTTAAGCATTATGAGCTGCTGCCATCAGGACGACGGCACAGAACTTTTAAATCGAAAGCAAGGGCTCAGAATACCTATATCCCCACGATCAATTCACTTTTTTAATTCTTAAGAGGCAGGTGTGTGTGTGTGTGTGTGTGTGTGTGTGTGTGTGTGTGTGTCTGTGCAATGTGCGTACATAACAGTTTGTACTTAGTTTTATTCTCTTCATTAAAAAAAGAGAGCTAATTTGATAGTATCAAGCTGATAATGTAACAATGTGTAGCATTAATGTGCAATGTGAACGTTGGTGTCTTTCAATATGTTTATAGGATTAATTACAAAATTCTAAGTGAATAAATATATCCAATCCTTAATTATGAATGTCTTATACGTTTGCTTCTTTTTAATGAAGTAATGTTTGATGTTTTTGTGGTTAGCACTTGTCCGCGTGTGTTTTACTGCACCTGATGTGATTTCTCTAAATGAGATGATAGAGTTATACTTAGCTTACATTATCTTATCTTACAGTTTATCAGCCGTTTGTGATCAAATCAAATCAGCTCAAATCAAAGAGCATTTCACATTTCCACAAAACTAGGTGAGGATATCACCTGTAAATAGTTTGTAATAAAATGAAGTGAACTGTCAACGTGAAAGATAATCATATGACGCAAAGAAAACGAAAAAACCCGCTGATGAGTTCACAAAATTATTTAAGACATGGCAGCTTAAAGAGAAAGAGTTTGTAACAAAGCTTGAAAAAAATAAAGCAATAAAACAATGAATAAATAGATAAACAAACAAACAAATAAATAAACAAATAAAATGAATGAATAAACAGCTTCTTATTTCTACAAACTAACGAAACGTGGTCGTGTAAACGGTGCGTTCACTTCGACAAACGCTTTGTCATGGGCGGATCATTTCAGATAAATAGATATGTATTTGCTGTTATCCGCCTTGATCTGTTGTTGCTATTCACCAAACCGGATCTGCACAGCTATCACACACACACACACACACACACACACACACACACACACACACACACACACATAAACACACGCACGCACACACGCACGCACAAACACACGCACGCATGCACGCAAAACACACACACACGAGAGCTCGCACGCACGTGTACACACACACACACACACACACACACACACACACACACACACACACACACACACACACACACACAAAGTGATGACCTAGAGGTAACGCGTCTGCCTAGGAATCGAGAGAATCTGAGCGCGCTGGTTTGAAACACGGCTCAGCCGCCGATATTTTCTTCCCCTCCACAAGACCTTGAGTGGTGGTCTGGACGCTAGTCATTCGGATGAAACGATAAACCGAGGTCCTGTGTGCAGCATGCACTTAGCGCATGTAAAAGAACTCACGACAACAAAAGGGATGTTCCTGGCAAAATTCTGTAAAAAAAAATCCACTTCGATAGGAAAAACAAATAAATAAATAAAATTAAAAATTAAAAAAAAATGCACGCAGGAAAAAAAAAAAAAAAGAAAAAAAAAGGGGTGGCGCTGTAGTGTAGCGACGCGCTCTCCCTGGGGGGAGCAGCCCGGATTTCACACAGAGAAATCTGTTCTGATAAAAAGAAATGCAAATACAAACTGATCTGATACCCATGTGGACAGAGAGAGAAGATTATTCACGACAGTGATAGATAAATGCTGATCTGCTCTTGCTCA
>NC_134876.1:7780630-7805630 GCF_041734735.1 Babylonia areolata | reverse complement strand
GTGTCCATATAACATACTTACTGATTCTTGGTGCAATCATTTCGTGGAGACAGTATTTTCTTGTGTATGTGTGAATATAAGGCTTGTTGGTTTGAGTTGGTAAATTGAGAATATCTGCTTGCACACAGAATGTAATATGTGAAGACAATTTGAGTATTGATGACTCATATTGTGCATGACGGTAAATCAAAAGGCTGAGAATGTCTTCGTTCAATGGTTATTCACTTTTCATGCCTTGCTACATGAGAACTATAATAGTTGTGAGTAATATATACATATACATATATATATATATATATATATATAACACAGAGAGAGTGACAGGACTGTGTGTGACATGGGCGTGTCATGGTTTAGAGAGTATAAGGGGGTTGGGGAAAGGGGGGGGATTCAAAAGAAAAGCCCTTACAGTAACTCACATTTTTGTCAAGATAAACTATGAGTCACTCTTGCAGGTTTTAATGATATTGCATATCTACATTCTGATTACATGAAGGCAAATCCTGCATTGGTGATGTTAACTCATAACTATGTGCACTACAGTCATTACCTAATGTTATTGTCAGTGGTGATGACTTCATTGAATGTCAAATGTTACTGAATCATTGTGTGCTGGGGAAAAAAAGGGTCTTAGTGTGTATGCATGTGTGATCTAAACCACCAATTCAACAGTCTGGTGCGATGTTCCAATAATATGTTATATCTAATGAATTCGAGACCAGCTTCTGTTTTTATTGTCCACATGTACCTAAACTCGTCTTTCGCAATTAAACTTGCCTGTTCGCGTTTACCCTCAGACATCCCTGCTATTTCAAATGTTGAAAAAACGTTGAAAAGAAGAAGTGACGAACTTTTCCTGGTGCAACCAATCGGAGAAAGCTTTTAAAAACAGGAGAGATACATTTGACGATCGTACGACAGACAATACACATGTTGAGCTGGTCGCTTCAACTGGATCGGTCGCAATTAGGACCACCCACCCAATACCCCTGGCAGTGTATATGAAATCATCCCCGCCCCTATGACTAAAAAGGCCATGGGACCTTTAACCTTACAGTCAGTAACCAATGCAAAATGATGTTAAATCCAGTTTCAGCTTCCTGACGTGTTAACCATTCAGCCAATCACTGTCGTGAATAGTCATCTGTGAGTGCAACCATTTTGAGTGCACAGAGGTTAAAATCCATGGGTTCATCATCACCAACAAGTGTGTGATTTTTTAAAACACTCATAACCATCAGCGTTTTCTTTTTTGTCCACAATCGAACAAGTAGGAACAGTTCGCCCTTGGTCAACCCGGTGTTTTATAAACACAGTCCACTGCGTTTCTGTCACGGGGTCCTGGTTCACGAAACATTGACGGCAACCTGCAGTCTATTTATGAAATCTCTTGAAGGGTAGGTCAACAAAGGTTTCGAAACAGGTGTACAGCTATCTCTCTCCCTTCTCTCACAACTCCCGTGTTCTTGCCAGTGTGATTGTGACAGGTTATGCAGTTCAAATTTTGCCACTTTAGTTCTGGTTTAATATTAGTGCATATGTTTTCATTTTGTTTTAGTTCAATTCAGCACACCGAGTTGAAAGTCAGGGTACTCCTCTATACTGTCCGTTTTCCACTTCGCAAGAAGTCGGTGGAAAATAGGAAATACGAAACATATATGGATATAATGTTTTATGTCATGATGAATACGATTTTAGATATATCGTGTTTTTTAAACTACACTTACGACATAATTAAGTTAAGCCGTATCCAGCAGTTATTTTCAGTATGAAATAGCATTGTGTTTAAAGAAGGTATAGATGAGTGAAGTGATGGCCTCGAAGTAACGATTCTGCTTAGGAAGCGAGAGAATCTGAGCGCGCTGGTTCGAATCACGGCTCAGCCGCCGATATTTTCTCCCCCTCCACTAGACCTTGAGTGGTGGTCTGGACGCTAGTCATTCGGATGAGACGATAAAGCGAGGTCCCGTGTGCAGCATGCACTTAGCGCACGTAAAAGAACCCACGGCAAAAAAGGGTTGTTCCTGGCAAAATTACTGTAAATGTTTCAACAACAGCAACAACAACAACAACAAAAAAAAAAAAAAACACCCAACAAATGAAGTACTGGTATCCAAGGTGTTGTAACTGAATTAAAATAACAATCAAAACTATCAGACAACACACATTTTGGAACAAGTCCAAAATGTGTGCTGTCATCAAAGCCTCTAATCCTCCCTCTTCCCCCTCCTCAATATAATGTATTGGTGTCCAATTACTCGTGTCAAAATCAAGGTTAGATTATCATCAAATCTATTTTGTTCGATTTGGATTCAAACTTCAAGTGTTCACGCTGAGACAAACAATAGTTAGAAAATACATGATGTAATTGATCATCATATCACCTATCATCGTCATCACCATCTACATGGTGTGGTTGTGATGAGCCATTAACATCATCCTCTTTGTCATCATCGTTGTAATGGCTTCATCCACTTCATTATCATGATAGGAGTTAAGCAGCAACCTGCGGATTCGTCAGTCCAGGTAAAATGTGGAGCAACACACACACACACACACACACACACACACACATTTGACATTTTTATTGTCCATTTGGCAATTCAGCCCTCCGGTCATGGAGGGTATCGTTTTAATCATATCTTTGCAGGTTTGCGCAATTCCAACACACACACACACACACACACACACACACACACACACACACACACACACGCACGCACACACACACACACACACACACACACACACACACACACACACACACACACACACACACACACACACACAGATCCCCGCTCATTCCAACACGGTTCAAACACAGACCACGCTGATCACGCCTGAATGGACGTCACACACAAACTGGGGACAGGCACATCAGCTTTGACGAGAAGTTTTGCTTCGGCCAACTGCTCTGGGGCCGGGTGTGAGAGAGTTGATCGGGCTGAAACCTAGTATAGTGTAGGCTCTCAAATCTGATCAACGCGTTGTGTTTATGGAGAGGTCGGGCGTCTTCTCCTTTCTGTTTTTAACTCTCTCCATACGAACGGCGAAAGAGACGACGTTAACAGCGTTTCTCCCCAATTACCACCATCAAAATATTACAAGCGGAAGGCTCTTACACTGAAGAGGTGAATGTGTACAAAGAATACCACAATTCTGCCGACGGAAGCTAAAAGTTGGATCATTGAGACAGCCACTGGACATCCGAGGGGTCTGTGTAGAGGAGAAGAGAGGACTGGCCGTACTGAGTGAGTTAACAGCAGATATTCTGTAGCACAAATGGATCAGTCCGCACGCTTCGATACCTCCTTGGAACTGAAACTACATCCGAAAACGGAGTATGGCTGCCTACATGGCGTGGTAAAAACGGTCATACACGTAAAAGCCTACTCATGTACACACGAGTGAACGTGAGAGTTGCAGCCAACGAACGTAGAAGAAGAAGAGAAAGAAGAAGAAGAAAGTGAAACTGTGGAGATGGAAAGTGGCCACTCAGGAGAGTGAGAGAAGAAAGAGTGGCTGGACAAACAAGGACGGCTGATGAGAAAGCTGGGGGCGGGGAGAGGGTGAAGGAATGGGAGGTGGAGGTGCGGGGAAGGGGGGTGGAGGGTGTGATCTAAAAACAGGTCAGTGGGGTGGAGGGCAAAGTGACTGAGAATCCCGAACGTTTTTCGACAACCACTTCAGATTCAGTTTCAGTTTCTCCAGGAGGTGTCACTGCGTTCGGACAAATCCATATACGCTACACCACATATGCCAGGCAGATGCCCGACGAGCAGCATAACCCAACGCGCTAAGTCATGCCTTGAGAGCATGCATGTGTTTATTTGTGTACATATCAGAGTGGATTTCTTGAACATAATTTTGCCAGAGGACCAGACTCTTGTCGCCATGGGTTCTTTTTCAGTGCGCCAAGTGCGTGCTGTACACGGGACCTCGGTTTATCGTCTCATCCGAATGACCAGACGTTCAGTTTGATTTTCAAGTCAAACTTGGGGAGAAAAGGCGAGAGCGGGAATCGAACCCATACCCCTACGACTACAGTACTGGCAGATGAGTGTCCTGACCACTCTGCCACCTTCCTCCCTTCCTCAAAGGCCACGCGAATAAGAAGTGCAGGAGACGGTCTCGGGTCACTGTGATCTGTTTACTAACTGCTGATTGGCTGCCGTCAGTCATCGCTGATTTCTACACCGACCAATCGCTGAAGGTTTTATTTCGTTTTGTTCCATTTTGTTTCTATCCGGTCTTTCTCTTTCTTTTCGGTCTTTTTTTTTCTCTCTCTCTCTCTCGTTTTCTCTTTCTTTCTTTTCATTTTTTTTTCTCTCACGTTTTCTCTTTCTTTCTTTTCATTTTTTTTTCTCTCACGTTTTCTCTTTCTTTCTTTTCGTTTTTTTTTCTCTCTCGTTTTCTCTTTCTTTCTTTTCATTTTTTTTTCCATTTCTCGTGTTATCTGATGACATCCTCAAGGGTGTAAACATCCTCTGCCAAACGTATTTAAGACCTTGCCTGGTTCGTGTTCTAAAGAAGTAGGGTGAAAAGCTGAAGAATTCTGTAAGACTTTTCAGTTCGCGAACCGTAAATGAGCTAACAATTTCTGTCAATGTGTTTTTAAATTGTGTTTATTCGTATTTATCGTGCATTAATTTATTGAAAATGGGCATATCTTATTTCATTTGTTGGATGTCATGAAGGATTTTTTATTTTTTTAAAATTCGCGACAGCCTACTCTGATTGACTGATTTGCCTGAATTCCTTTCGGCAATTTTAGGTAAGTGTGTGTGTATGTGTGTGTGTGTGTGTGTGTGTGTGTGTGTGTGTGTGTGTGTGTGTGTGTGTGTGTGTGTGTGTGTGAGTGTTTGTGTCTGTTTGGCTCTGTGTGTCTGTCAGTCAGTCAGCCTGTCACTTGATATGTCTATCTGCCCGCCTGTCTGTTTATCTGTCTGTCTGTGTGACAAAGAAAAAAGGGATCGAGAGAGAGAGAGAGAATCTTTTTTTTCACGTCTAGCATGTTGTTCTGAATTTGAATTTTTAACTAGACAAAAACAGCAACATCAAACTTCCGCTTATTGATTCAACAGTGAGTGACAGAGTTTGGTTTATATTTTGGTTTTGTTTTGTTTTGATTTTTGTTTGTTTGTTGTTGTTTTTTTAGGTGAAGAGAGAGAGAGAGAGAGAGAGAGAGAGAGAGAGAGAGAGAAAAATCCATTAAAAATATATCATAAGCTGTCGTGTTACGTCAGATGCGCCGTGACATCGGCTGTTGTGTCAGACTTTTGATCCGGTGTTGCAGCACTGTTCAGAGTTGGAGGCCCGGTTTCGGCATGATGTTGTGTCCTTAGGAAAGGAACTTCTCTCCGATTTACTTCACTCCACCCATCTGTGACTGGGTACCTGGTTTCTGTGTGTCTTCTGAAGGAGAACATTAAACTTTTAGTCTCGCCTTCTCTAACCATAGACACAGTGACTATGAAGTCAGAGCCTTGACGGGTGAAAATAGCTTTGGTTTAACTTCTTTTAACCTTTATTTCATGTTCCATTGCAAAAAGAACAGTAATTTCGATGATCACATATTTTTCAAAAGAAAAAAAAGTTCTGTTAACACTGTTGTTGCTGTGGTTGTTGTGTAGTTGTTATTGTTTGAAATTCTTAGCTTCAAAGCTTGCTGTCTTAAGACGGTAGATTCCTGACATTTTATTCTGCTTCTGTTGTGCCATTTTCCCACGCTGCTTTATAACTCCCCCCCCCCCCTTCCCATCACCCCACATCATACCAGCCCAGAGAACGGGTGAAATTTTCGTCAGCCCATATATGTGGAGTGATGGCCTAGATGTAACGCGTCCGCCTAGGAAGCGAGAAATCTGAGCGCGCTGGTTCGAATCACGGCTCAGCCGCCGAGATTTTCTCCCCCTCCCTAGACCTTGAGTGGTGGTCTGGACGCTAGTTATTCGGATGATACGATAAACCGAGGTCCCGTGTGCAGCATGCACTTGGCGCACGTAAAAGAACTCACGGCAACAAAAGGGTAGTTCCTGGCAAAATTCTGTAGAAAAATCCACTTCGATAGGAAAAACAAATAAAACTGCACGCAGAAAAAAAAAAAAAAATGGGTGGCGCTGTAGTATAGCGACGCGCTCTCCCTGAGGAGAGCAGCCCGAATTTCACGCAGAGAAATCTGTTGTGATAAAAAAAAATACTAATACTAAAATCGATGTATAGTTTTAGCAAATCCATTATCGTTTCAACTTCAAACAAATCATGAACAACTACGACACATTTTAGTGATTGCTGTTGAAGATGACTTGCAAAAAAGATACGTGTGGGAACTGTAACAGCCCATTCAATGGATCTGTCAGAGAAAGAAAGAAAAGAAAAAAGAAGAAAAGAAAAAAATGAATTCAACACACAGCAGATTGTAAAACTAAATCTCGTCCCGGTTAGGGTTTTTTTTTTCTCTAAGTGTTGGATCACATGGGGTAGCCTGTCTTTGTTGTTTTTCTGTAGTCTTCCATTTTTTCATGTCATTTCACGTGACATTCCATACGGTCAACCTCAGCGAGCGCCAAAACATCCGTGTTTTTCCGAAACTTAATCATAAGGTCAAGGCCAATTACATGAACTCTTACAAATACCATTCCGCAATTCGGAGATTAGATACCTCAGTGAAGGAATCTTAATGTCTTTGCACCGCAACTTGTCGTTAAAACAGTGCAGCCGCAGGGTAACTCTCTACAAAGACGCGTTCAGAACGGAGATAAAACGAAACTTGTTTACACTGCTAACAACCAGCCTCCCACTGTTTGCTCAGAGTTAGGGCTTTGTTGCCGTGTTCGTGCTGTTACTTACAAGTAAGCAGAACAGGCTTACAATTGCGCATGTAGTTTACTGCTGTTTAATTAGAAGTTCGTTAAACCTCATCTCCGAGTCCACGCGAGCGGTGGTTGACCAAAACAATTGCCGACCGAGATCCGCTTTGGGGTTGAAGGTCCAATGTCCAGATGACGGAATGTTATTGTTGGTGTGTTGGTGTTTTTTGGAGGCCACTCGTTTGAACTTCGTCGCCAAATAGCTCGTGTTCACGTATTTGTGGAACAAAGTGACCCTGTGGGCCGAACATCAACACGTTGTTTTGGTTGTTCGACTGATTTTAAAGTTTCTTTCGTAGTTTTCCCGTTCTCGTGTGTGTACAAACATCGTGACCGAGCTCTTCAAATAACTGGACAAGGAGGCAAAGAGATACCATCTCAAACACATGCATTCTGACGGATGCGTGCGCGCACACACAAACGCGCGAACACACACACACACACACACACACACACACACACACACACACACACAAGGAGACAACCTCAGCAACAAACTGACTCACACAGAAAATGCTTTGTGTCTGTCTTTTGAAACATCAAACGACCAGAAGGGAGACAAGGAGTATTTCCGGTCAAGATGGCCAGAGGTCAAAGATTTCGGTGTGCTTTTGATGGGAACAGATCAAAGCCGAGCCTGTCAGCGTTCAAGATTTCACAACAAACACGTACACTAACTTCTATTCCTGGGGTAGCCACCACATCTGCAAGCTGAGTGGAAGAGCGCAGCTTCTGTTCTATTTGTATTTGTATTTCACAGCAGATTTCTCTGTGTGAAATTCGGGCTGCTCTCCCCAGGGAGATCGCGTCGCTCTACTACAGCGCCACCCCCTTTTTTTCTTTTTTCTTTTTTCCTGCATGCAGTTTTATTTGTTTTTCCTATCGAAGTGGATTTTTCTACAGAATGTTGCCAGGAACTACCCTTTTGTTGTCGTGAGTTCTTTTACGTGCGCCAAGTGCATGCTACACACGGGACCTCGCTTTATCGTCTCATCCGAATGACTAGCGTCCAGATCACCACTCAAGGTCTAGTGGAGGGGGAGAAAATATCGGCGACTGAGCCGTGATTCGAACCAGCGCGCTCAGATTCTCTTGCTTCCTAGGCGGACGCGTTACCTCTAGGCCATCACTCCACATGGCTTGTAGGCCTGATGGTTAATGTTTTGTTTTGTGTGGGATGCAGTTCGTTGTTCCCGTTGGTTTTGAGGTTTGGTTTGTCTGTGTTCAAATCCAGCGCAACAACTTGCAGGAGATCGGGACAACTCTGCCGCGACATCCTCATTAGACCAGACCGGTGTCATGATATTTTCAGAGGGAACATACAGAAATTCAAGAGGGTGCCGATGGTTTTCGTGTGTGTGTGTGTGTGTGTGTGTGTGTGTGCGCGCATACATGTGCGTCTGTGTGTGTCTGTGTGCGTGCGTACGGGCATGCGTGCGTGTATTTGAGTGTGTGTGTGTGTGTGTGCGTGCGTGCGCATACATGTGCGTCTGTGTGTGTGTATGTGTGTGTGCGTGCGTGTGTATGTGCGTCTGTGTATGTGTGTGTGTGTGTGTGCGCGTGCATATGCGTCTGTAAGTGCGTTTGTAAGTGCGCACGTGTGTGTATGTGTGTGTCTGTGTGTGTTTGTGTGCGTGTCCGTTCCCGGTAAATGCGATGAAATATTACATTCTGGAACCATAATTATTCAGATATCCTACTTCTTCATTTACGGTCCGCTGTGAACACTTGTCTTTAGTCTCACAGGTCGACCGGTTGTCAACGCTTTTTTTTTTCCTTCTCTGACAACAACACCACCAACAACAACGATTACAACAGCAACAAAATGCTGACGTGGTTGTTAGTTAAACAGCTTCCAGTCATATGACAGGTGTGTTGTCGCCGCCTTGCCCAGCTATAAGATCCCTGGGAACAACCTGTTGGAGCAGAGAAGGAGAGACAGAGAGGGGGGGGAGAGGTGGCTGGAGGGGAAGGCGAATGGGAGCGGAGTTGGGGGGGAGGGTGTACAACTACCTGAAATGGTATATGTTTAAAAAATAAAAATAAAAAACCCACCCAACCTTCAAATGCACCTGAAAGTGCTCGCATGAAGTATACACACGAACACGTGCCCACGTTGTTGTGGCAGCACATGCTGAGTTTGGTTTTGATCGGTGCGGCAATGATTAGAACCGATTGACTCTCCTACCACCCCTCCCCTGCTTCTCTCTCTCTCTCTCTCTCTCTCTCTCTCTCTCTCTCTCTCTCTCTCTCTCTCTCTCTTTCTCTCCCCTCTCTCTCTCCCGCTCTCTTTCTCTCCCCTCTCTCTCCCTCTCTCTCTTTCTCTCCCCCTCTCTCTCCCTCTCTCTCTCTTTCTCTCCCCCTCTCTCTCCCTCTTTCCCTCTCTCTCTGTCTTTCTCTCATTTTATCTCTCTCTCTCTCCCCCTCTCTGTCTTTCTCTCATTTATCTCTCTCTCTCCCCCCTCTCTCTTTCTTTCTCTCCCTCCCTCCTTCCCTCTCTCTGTGTCTTTCATTTGTTTTTCTCTCTCTCCCTCTCTCTCTTTCTCTCCCCCTCTCTCTCTCTCTCTGTCTTTCTCTCATTTATATTTCTCTCTCTCTCTCCCTCTCTCTCTCTCTCTCTGTCTTTCTCTCATTTATATTTCTCTCTCTCTCTCTCTCTCTCTCTCTCTCTCTCTCTCTCTATATATATATATATCTTTCTCTCTCTCCCTCTTCCCCCCTCTCTCTCTCTTTCTCTTTCGCCCTCCTTCCCTCTCTCTCTCTCTGTCTTTCTCTCATTTATCTCTCTCTCTTTCTCTTTCTCCCTCCTTCCCCCTCTCTCTCTCTCTGTCTTTCTCTCATTTATCTCTCTCCCTCTGTCTCTCTCTCTGTCTTTCTCTCATTTATCTCTCTCTCTCTCTTTCTCTCTCTCCCTCCTTCCCTCTCTTTCTCTGTCTTTCATTTATCTCTCTCTCTCTTTCCCTCTCTCCCTCTCTCTCCCTCCTTCCCTCTCTTTCTCTGTCTTTCATTTATCTCTCTCTCTTTCCCTCTCTCCCTCTCTCTCCCTCCTTCCCTCTCTCTCTCTCTCTCTGTCTCTCATTTATCTCTCCCCCCCCCCTCTCTCTCTCTTCGACGGAGTCTTTGCTGGGGAGTGAGGAGGAGCGAGGAGGGGGGAGGGAGGGGGATGGGGGAAGGCAATGAGGTGGAGGACGAGTGTAGGGTCAATGCGTTGATGCATCTTCTTCTTCTTCTTCGTTCGTAGGCTGCAACTCCCACGTTCACTCGTATGCACACGAGTGGGCTTTTACGTGTATGACCGTTTTTACCCCGCCATGTAGGCAGCCATACTCCGTTTTCGGGGGTGTGCATGCTGGGTATGTTCTTGATTCCATAACGCACCAAACGCTGACATGGATTACGGGATCTTTAACGTGCGTATTTGATCTTCTGCTTGCATATACACACAAAGGGGGTTCAGGCACTAGCAGGTCTGCACATATGTTTACCTGGGAGATCGTAAAAATCTCCACCCTTCACCCACCAGGCGCCGTCACCGTGATTCGAACCCAGGACCCTCAGATTGACAGTCCAACGCTTTAACCACTTGTTGATGCATCGATTGCCAGTAGTGACCTGATGGTGGCTGTTGGAAAGATAGCCTGCTGGGGCGACAGCTGTTGTTTTGCAAAGTTTTAAAACGCCATCGTTTGTACTTTGATACGTTAGGAATGCACCATCTCTGTGTGTCTATGTGTCTGTGTGAATCTTCTCTCTCTCTCTCTCTCTCTCTCTCTCTCTCTCTCTCTCTCTCTCTCTACCGTAATAAACGACACCGACTTTTGACCTGTTGCTTTTCAGCATTTGATTATATATAGAATTAAAACTTAAAGAGCCGTTCTGTCGCAAAATTGTTACAAAGCATAATAGTTGTTGGGTCTGTTCTGTTCGTCAGATTTATAGCAAAGGAGGTGGGTTATCTTCATTCAGTATACACTGTGTGTGGTGGGGGATGGGTGTGTGTGTGTGTGTGTGTGGGGGGGGGCGTGGGGGTGGATTGGGGTGGTGGAGTGCGTGGTGCATGATGACACGAACACTGACCATGGAGAAAACGTCCAGCTAAAGAATGAACGAACTGACTTTGCTTCTTGCTGGCTATCAATAAAGAGAAGATGGTTTAGTCACGGGTGTCCATCGACAAAGAACTGCGCGCGCGCATGCATGAAGTCACATACCCACCCACACATCCTCCACACACCTACGATCGCCCCCCCCCCCCCCCCCAGCCCACAACCCTCTCCCCTCCCGCGCCCCCTGCCCCAGTAAATCACACTATTGGCCACTTTGAAAAGAAGAGGAAATGATTATGTCATAAATGGGGTTTGACTTTTGGGGTCAGGGATTTCTAACTGTCGATTCCCAGGCTATCGAGTTTATTCAATGCTGTGTGTATTTTTAGACATGTATCAGAATGTTTGGATTCTTCTCTACAGACCCCCAGTCGTACAGCAAAATTAACGATTGTTCACTCAAGGGTATTCTAGTTTGCATAAGCATATGCGAGCACGACTCATACAGATAAGTCCTGAGTCAAATTATTTTGTTTGTGGACAGACAATTGTCGTCAAGTGTGAAGAAGCAGACAAATTCTTCGATGTTGAAAAAAAATCATTATTCATTCTCCTTGTTAGAGATAGTGAACTCGTTTTTGAACACACGCATTTCTGTTTTGAGGTAATATAATACTTTTCCTTTTACGATTATCACGAAAAATCGATATTTATTGTAGCGACGCGCTCTCCCTGGGGAGAGCAGCCCGAATTTCACACAGAGAAATATGTTGTGACAAATGACAAAAGAGAAATACAAATTTATATAAGCACGCTTGACCCTTATTGTAATTTTAGCTTCCCTGCAGATTTGTTTTCACTTTGTTTTTTATTCATGTTATACACACTTTCGTTTGTGTTTGTTTTTTGCTTCTTACGGAAATGCTGGTACGACTATTCCCAGATTCACACAGACAGTGCTTTTGTTTTGTTTTATTTTGTTTGTGGCTGTTGACCACCAACGGCAGCTACGGTACTCTTTCGAAAAGAACTGCACGAACCCCAGACCCCTAACCCGAAATTTCAATACTGCAGCTCGGAAATCTACAATAACAGATGCTTATCGTTCCGTCCTGAGCTGCTCCACCCTGTTCTCCAGTCTTACTTATCCACCACTCCCACACGGCTGACCTCAAACAGCCAGACTGTAGACCTGGTCATGTCACCATGTCACGACATCTCACCGAAATAACGCCACATTCCGCGCAGATAAGGACTTTGTGTCGGTCTCCCGAATTTCTGATGCAAAAAGGTCGTGTTCGCTTTTCATACAGGTCCCGAGCAGGAGGTGTTGTAAAGGTGTGACTGAAAGTGCGCAGCAAAACAGCGGTTTTCACAAAATTATAGCAAATAATATTCCTTTCCATATGTTGTACAGCTGATGTTATTTGACCTGCCCAGATTGTTTATCTGGACGTGCTTTGTGACCAATACCAAGAACTGGTAAAGTCAACGGATGAAGCGGTGTGTGATCTCTGACTGAGGAACTGACAGTCAGCTGAGAACACGAGAATGGAACGGACAATAACAACGGCGGCGACCACATCAACAACAACAACAACAAATACTACAAACAGTGCGAGTTTGATTTTATAACAAAATTGAGTCATGGCCTAGATAGTGGAGATTTTCTACTGATATCACTTTCCATCTTTCAGCACTGAATAAAAAGGACCAAGGACGCCCTTGTTCCTTATCGCAGGCTTAACCACGGAATTTTTTCTTTTTTTTTTCCCTTGATGTGTATGTCGTTGGGAAACTACTTTTATTCTTTCATACGTGTTCTGCAAACTAACAACTCTTATTCTTATCTGTGTTAGGCAAGCATACTCCTAGTTCTGTTCTTACATTCGATTGTTGAGTATCAGTGAATATGCTAGAAAGCAAACACTCTTTCCGTACATCTATTTTACATCCAAAAGTCTTGGCAAAGAGTGGTATTGCTTTTTGGTCTACCTTTTCGTTTGGGGGCAAATCATTTTACATCATAGTTTCCTGGTTCTTAAGAAGGGACATAAACGTTTTCGACCCTGTCCAAGTATGAATCAGGGCAACAGATACACAGACATATTTCCAGCCAGACCACCGTGCAAATAGGAACCGGACATTTACCAATTCCACGAAGCCCGAAAAGGACAGGGTAAGGTTTGATCCTGAATTTTCTTGTTGGAGATGTTTTGAGAGAGAGAGAGGAATTAGGAACGGAGCTTTCGAGTTGTGTGTGCTTTCTGTGTGTGTGTGTGTGTGTGTGTGTGTGTGTGTGTGTGTGTGTGTGTGTGTGTGTTACGAACGCACGCGCTATCTTTATATTGGTTGACCTTCCGACAGACAGCTATATTGATTTTGATATGAATATCATGACAAGAGGATATGGTATTTTTTGGTTAGGGGTTGGGGGGTGGAGCTAATAACATGTCCTCCTCCCCTGCAGAAAAATCGATTGCTCAGTCCTTTGTAAACAAGTTGAAACAAAAACAGGAACCAAAAATGTGTGCCATCGACAAGCTTTGATGACATCGGAGCTTGGAGCAGGTATTCAAAAATCAAACATAATTTAGGAATTAATGACTTATCAGTAGTAGTAGAAGTAGTAGTAGCAGTAGCAGCAGCAGCAGCAGCAGCAGCAGTAGTAGTAGCAGTAGCAATAACAGTAGCAGTAGTAATAATAGTAACAGCAGCTGCAGTAGCAGCAGCAGTAGTAGTAGTAGTAGTAGTACATAAGATTTAGCAGGAAAACCAGCCACCGTGTGAAACTTTCACTCACGAATAGAATGTACTTGGACGCTACACTCATACGAAAACAAAGGAAAAACCGATATTCAAAGCAATAGAGAAAATGCACTCGTTCATCTTTTTTTCATTCTTTTTATTTTTACTTATTTTATTTCTTCTTCTTCTTCTTTTTTTTTTTTTTTTTTTTTTTAACAAATGCCGACCTGAAAAATAAAAAGGAAAGTGTGGTAAGGTAAGTACGGCAAGGAAAGCAAGGAAAAGTTGACGGCGGTACAGTTACAGTACATCACACACACACACACACACACACACACACACACACACACACACACACACACATGCTGATGGGACATGTATGGCTTGTGAATTGAGTGATATGAATGATCATCCAGCTATTGTGTCACCGCTAAAAGCACCCGTTGAACATCGGGACGCTTGCTGGTGTTTGACGGGTCGCTGCGAGGTCACGTCACAACACCGGTGCTCTGTTGTGACACAACCTTCGGCATCACGTGATCCAAGCCATCCGACCAATCGCGTGAAGTCTTCCGTCTGGGACGCGGCATTTGAATACTTTGGTCATCATCACTTGCGTCTTGTCCATTCTTACCTCCAGGAGTGAGTAGCGTTCGTCATCTTCAGTATGGTCCTGCGCCTGTGTCCAGAATTCAAGTTTCACTTTTTGTTTTACTAGTTTGAAAAGAAAAAAAGAAGAAAAAAAGGTATTTCTCGTCAATGCCCAGCCGATTCTTTGGGAGGGACGTTGTTTTTTGTTGTTTTGTTTGGGGTTTTTTTTTGTTTAAAGTACAATTCATTACTATGGTTACTCACAGCGAAAGTATCTTGTTTCATATCTACGATTTGATTGACAAATGTTATTATCAAAAAAAAAACCCAAAAGAAGCTGAGGCGTTACTGATGCTAAAAATTAATGTAACAGAAAACGGCGTCACCCTCGCTGCAGCAAGTCTTGCGTTATTATAGGTCCACACTTCTACTTTCTGACTCTCTGATTGAAGTGGAGTGAATATTTAATGTTCCTGCTTGACTGTGATTTATTTATTCAATCATTAAAAAAAAAATCAACCAATCAACTGCATTCTTTGGGGGACGACTAGAACAGTGATCAGTGAGTACAGGAACTAACTTACTGCTGGAGGTCCAAAGACTGTAGGAAGATTCCACTGAGAAATATCTGACCCCCACATGCCCCACTGTGAAGCATTCCTGTGACCAAGCGGTTGTCTGGTGCCAGAATACAGGTATTTTGCATGTTTCCTTTTTTTTTTTCTTTGGTTTGTGTACTAATGATGCACCTGTGTGCTTCCGCAGACTATCGTGTTCCGTCAGTCTCTCTCGCTGACCCGTGTGTGTGTGTGTGTGTGTGTGTGTGTGTGTGTGTGTGTGCGTATTTGTTGGGGGGACGGGGGCACCAAGGTGTGGAGGGGTCGGGGGTGGGGGGGGGGGGGGGTTGAGGAAGACAGAGATGTTTGAGGTCTCACCATATTCATTCGGAAGACCTAGTATCAAAGTCTCAATGAATTGCTTTTTATTTTTTTTTTCATTTTTAGGATTGATTGCAAAATTTTTAATCTGCTTTCATTTTTGTGACTTTCATTCCTTTACTTTTCGCAGTCACACATATGGCAGTGAAATTATCTTTCTATCCGTCCCTGTCTGTACCTGTCTATCTATCTATCTATCTATCTATCTATCTATCTATCTATCTATCTATCTTTCTCTTTCTCTCTTTCTCTCTTTCTCTCTCTCTTTCTCTTTCTCTTTCTCTCTCTCTTTCTCTCTCTCTTTCTCTTTCTCTTTCTCTCTCTCTTTCTCTCTCTCTTTCTCTTTCTCTCCCTATCTCTCTCTCTTTCTCTTTCTCTCCCTATCTCTCTCTCTTTCTCTTTCCCTCCCTATCTCTCTCTCTTTCTTTTTATCTCCCTATCTCTCTCTCTTTCTCTCCCTATCTCTCTCTCTTTCTCTTTCTCTCCCTATCTCTCTCTCTTTCTCTTTCCCTCCCTATCTCTCTCTCTTTCTTTTTATCTCCCTATCTCTCTCTCTCTCTCTCATTCCCTCTTTCCTCCCTCTCTGGTACTCTCACTTTTCTACAGCTCCCTCTATCTATCTGTCTGTCTGTCTCTGTCTCTCTCTGTCTCTCTCTCTCTCTCTCACTCTCTCGCTCTCCTTCTTTCTTCTCTTGCTTCTGTTCTAAGTATTAAATGTGCATGTACTTATGTTGTTCGTCTTTTTCGTGGGACAGAATTGAAATTTATTCATGTAATGTCATGCTTTTGTATTGAGTATTTGTTAGGTTTTCCCTTTTGGTGAGGGCAGGATGAAAACAAGCCATATGTGTTTATTCCTTTTTTTTCCCTCAATAAAAATGTTTCGTTCCTTCCTTTGTATTTGTATTTCTTTTTATCACAACAGATTTCTCTGTGTGAAATTTGGGCTGCTCTCCCCGGGGAGAGCGCGTCGCTACACTACAGCGCCACCAATTTTTTGTATTTTTTCCTGCGTGCAGTTTGATTTGTTTTTCCTATCGAAGTGGATTTTTCTACAGAATTTTGCCAGGAACAACCCTTTTGTTGCCGTGGGTTCTTTTACGTGCGCTAAGTGCATGCTGCACACGGGACCTCGGTTTATCGTCTCATCCGAATGACTAGCGTCCAGACCACCACTCAAGGTCTAGTGGAGGGGAAGAAAATATCGGCGGCCGAGCCGTGATTCGAACCAGCGCACTCAGATTTTCTCGCTTCCTAGGCGGACGTGTTACCTCTAGGCCATCAGTCCACATCTTTCCTTCCTCTCTGGTACTCTCAGTTCTCTACAGCTCCCTCCCCTGTCTGCCCTTGACGGCGAAAGACACCATTGATTTCCAGGTCCGCTGATCTTGACGTGTTCGATATCACTGCAGCCCCTCTGCTTCCTCTCTCCATTTAGCGCTCGGAAGATGTTTGTTTTGGGTTCGTGATGCCGGTTACCACGTGCTTTTGTGGATTTTTCCCCCCACACGCAAAATGACCCCCAGCGTTTGATGGACAGTTTGATTAATCAGAGCATGCATGGCTTAACCCCGAGCATCTGCGATAAGAGCTGAGGTCATGGGCCAGGATTCCAGCTAGCCATCTTCCATCTCAGGTCTGTAGGTTCCCTGATGGTTGCGTCGCGGGAGGGTTGGGGGTTGGTGATAATCATGGATGTTCTTCACTTAAAATTCAGGTTCTGTCTTCTTCAAAAGACCGTGATAGATAGGACATTGCATCATTTTGTACTTACTCATTTCTTGTGGTGTGTGTGTGTGTGTGTCTGTGTGTGTGTGTGTCTGTCTGTCTGTCTGTCTGTCTGTCTGTGTCTGTGAGAATAACATTAGTGTGAGAATGTTTCTATCAGTGAGAGATATTCTTCCATCAATGGGAGGATTTGGGTGTTTTTTTTATCAATAAGAGAATGTTTCCATCAGTGAGTGATTTTGTTCTCCATCAGTGAGAGGTCTGATTGTTTGATGATCTGATAGACACGGGCTGATAATGAGTGTTCGTTACTACGTAGTATCTCATAGTTATGAATTCCCCTGGCTCAAAGGCAGTGACAGTACATGTCACAATAACATGGTTGGTATCTTGTTGGTCTTCTGCCACTGCCGGCCGCTTCCTGTGTCAGCAGGTGCTGAACTGACCGCAATTCGGCCAGAATCCGCCCTTGTACTAACGGCTGTCAGTCTCTGTCAAAACACCGTCAGTCACACCAGCATGGTCATGGGCACAATCTGTGGAGCGGTTAGAACGTGCGGAACTTCCAGAACCTGACAGTCGTGGGTTTGATCCTGGATCGGCTCCTGTTCTGCTGAGGGTGGAGAGCTTTTTTTGTATTTGTTTTTGTTGTTGTTGTTGTGTCCGATCTCCCAGTGCCTTGACCACCTTCTTTGTGTGCACACATGCAGAGGATCAAAACTCGTACGCTAAATATCACGTAATCCATGTCAGTGTGTTAAGGCGAACATACCATTATACATACCATTATATTATCGCGAACTTGGAAGACCCTGCAAGCTCTTCAAGGACACCTTGAAAACAAACCTCAAAGCCTGTGACACAGACATCGCTTCCTGGGAAACTGATGCCCTTGACCGCTCTCGCTGGAGGATGCTGTGCTCTAGTGGCATAAAGACGTTTGAAAACAAGAGAACGCTGGCCATTAAGGAGAAGCGTGAGCGAAGGAAGCAGGGCTCAACTTCTGGAGACGTTTTCCCTTCCAACACCTGTGGAACGTGCTCCGCATCCAGAATCGGCCTCTTCTCCCATATGAGGACACACACCGACAGATAAGCCTGCCTGCCTACTCATCCGTCGATCTGACGGGAGACTCCATCACCATTATACATACACCCGAAAACGGAGTGTGGCTGCTTATGTGGTGAGGTGAAACGGTCTCACGCTGCTAAAAGCCCACTGGTATATACACGAGTGTCGGTGAGAGTTAGGAGAAAGAAAACCATGTATAGTTAGTGTGGTAATGTGCGGTTTGCTGCTTCTTTTCTGACTAGTTTTTTTTTTCGTTTCGGAAATCTTATGATTATGTTTCATTTTTGACTCACTTGTGAGTCTATGTTTTTACCCGGTGTTCGGTTGTCTGTGTGTGTGTGTGTGTGTGTGTGTGTGTGTGTGTGTGTCTGTGTCTGTGTGTCCGTGGTAAACTTTAACATTGACATTTTCTCTGCAAATACTTTGTCAGATGACACCAAATTAGGCATAAAAATAGGAAAAATTCAGTTCTTTCCAGTCATCTTGTTTAAAACAATATTGTACCTCTGGGATGGGCACAAAAAATATAAAATGAAGCCTAATTATATGCAAACTGCATTTACTGTTATATTTATATTTTTTGTATTCTCTAAACTTGGCACTTTAATCTGATATTCTGGCCCAACAACAAGAGCAGTCATTATTATCATTTTTTGTTCAAACAGGAACTTCTTTTGCTAAGCATGGAAGTTTTATTTATTTTGCAAACGTTTTGGTGCAGATAGTAAAGAAGGGAAATTACTCTGTAATTAATGCTGGGGGACTTAATTTGCTTTAAACTGATCTTTCTCATCTTAAACATTACATTTTGAAATTATACTCAATACATAAAAAGCTTGAACTTTTTTAAAAAGTGTATCACAAGTGAGTCTTGAAGGCCTTGCCTCTCTTGTTTTGTCTGTGTCTATGTCTGTAACTGTCTGTGTGTGTGTCTCCCTCTCTTCCTCTCTGTATCTATCTATCTGTCTTTCTGTCTCTATATCTAATTTGCTAGCTTACTGATATATTCATCTCATTACTCAGCTGTCCGGTTGACATTTTCTTTTAATCAAACAGTAGGGCTGTCAGTGTTTATTTGAAATTAATTCCAACCAGATTACGGAACATTGCAATGACCCGAGACAACCGATGCAAATGATTATCAAATCTTGCCAACAATGTACGTGTGAGACAAGTTATTTTATTGCTGATCGCTTCACTGTGATTATGACGACTACGTAGAGCACTTTTCTCTCTAATTTGGTAGTGCATTTCGATTTGTGGCACCTGGCCATTCATACCTGTTCGAGACATCAAAGACAGGGTCCATACGCTTTTTCTTTCTTTTTTTTTTTATTTTTTTTTTTTTTTTCTCATTTTTACTTTTTGCATGTTTTTTTTTTAGGGGTGGGGATGGAGTGGAGGTCATGTGTGTGTGCGAGCAAGACAACATCAGCAAGAACAAAATGCATACGCATCCAAAACCAACTCTAGTCGGGAAGGGTTTTTCGTTTTGTGTTTCCCGCACACATACTCGCGCGAGCACACGTACACACACACACACACACACACACACATGCATGCATGCACGCACGCACGCACGCACGCATAATTCGCTCATCTGTGGCATGCCAGCTAACAGTGTGAGCACTCGGACTGTTCATGAGGGAGGAAGGCCAAACCAGCCGTCAAAATAAAACAGTTTACAGGGCACAGGTCACAGCCAACATCACAGTATTTGTGCGGTCGCGCGGTGCTGTGCTAAATAGAAAGAAAAAGAAAAAAGACAGAAGGAAAGAAAGAAGAAGAAAAGCCTATTTCAAATTTTGCCGCGAAAGCAGGAAACGGCGAAAGAGCTGTTACCATTGTCATGAGCAATTTCAACCGAAAAAAAGTCTCTTTTGAAAATAACGTGTGTGTGTTTGCGCTCGCGCGCCTATCTCTCCTCCCCCCCCCTCCCCTCCCCTCCCCCCAACGCACCTTTCTCTCTCTCTCTGCCTCTGTGTGTGTGTGTGTTCGTGCATCTCTGTGTGTGTGCTCGTGCCTCTGTATTTGTACACTGACAAATGTGTGTATGTGTGCATTAAACTCTGTGTGTGTGTGTGTGTGTGTATGCGTATGTGTGTGCATGTGTGTGTATGTCTGTGTCTGTGTGTGTGTGCATGTGTGTGTATGTCTGTGTCTGTGTGTGTTGATGTGCAGGAACGCCATGGACAAATCGTGGTGGATGCCCTGCGGCTTCCTGTTGTACACAGCATACGTCTCCATGGTAACCACCCGTCCTCATCATCCTTTCCGGGTGCGTTGTCTCGCCAGTTCCCTGCGCTCAGCTCTTTCAAGTCTGGCCTTGAAACACAGACCCTTTTTTTTCTTACTAGTTTCAGCTTTCAGTTTCAGCAGCTCAAGGAGGCGTCACTGCGTTCGGACAAGCCATATACGCTACACCACATCTGCCAAGCAGATGCCTGACCAGCAGCGTAACCCAACGCGCTTAGTCAGGCCTTCTTACTAGCTCCTCCATACCCTTCCCGCTTTACCGTCCTCAGTTTATCCAACATTCTAATTCAAGGCTAAACGTATTTACAAGTTCTGTCTTCCATCCATTTGTTTCAAAGATCTATGCATGCGTGTGAAAGCGCTTTCGATTTGTTTAGTGGTGGTGGTAGTAAAGAACAAGGGGATTCTCTCTCCACACACAAGGTACATAACTTCAAGCCAATGCTGCTTACGCTACCAACTCAGCTAGCACACAGGTAAATAAAAGGTACATTGGAACAAACCCAGACACTTCCCCCAAAGCAGTGGAAGCGCCGGGCTTGCTCTTATACCGATCATTTGACATTGTGCACACAGCAACAGTGACAGCAGAAATGTGCAAACACAAATTAGCTTTTTTTCAATACTGGCATAGCCTCTTTAATCCTGAACAAGCCACACAGAACACATGGACAATACAGAACAAACACGTGGTTGCCTCGGTGGTTTTTCAACTTGATATTAATAAACAATGAGGACAGGAGATCAAATGATTAACAAATAGTAAAGAGTGGTAACTCTCTCCACACACAAGGTACATAACTTCAAGCCAATGCTGCTTATGCTACCAATTCAGCTAGCACACAGGTAAATAAAAGGTACATTGGAACAAACCCAGACACTGAAACAGCATGGTGGGAGGAAGGTGGGGCGTCCCAGAACGTCTGCCAGGTAGACAGTTCAGGATACTGACTAGACCCAGGAAGGACTAATTTTAGGACACTGGTGCATCCCCCGAGGGACGGTTTAGTTAGTTCACTGATATAATTCCCACCGGGGAGCAACGGTAGGGGGCACGATTTTGGACGTTACACCGGGTTTAACTGAATCATGCTTACATAAGAAAATAATATAGTATAATATAATATATAATATAATAATATAATATATAATATAATAAACGATCTTCCTTGCTTTTGTTTCCATGAATAACTGAGTCATGCTTCTAATTGCAGGACAGACGTAATGCTGAAGACTCCTCGCTGCAGAGTACAGCCGAGGAGAATCTAGGTGGGTTTGGTTCGGTTTCTTGTTTGTTTGTTTGTTTGCTTGCTTTTCCTCTGTCTCCGTTTCTGTCTATCTCTCTCTCACTCTGTCTCTCTGTGTCTGTCTCTGTCTCTCTCTCTCTCTCTCTGCGTCTCTGTCTGTTTCTGTATGTAAGTCTGCCTCTCTTTACTTGTTTCTCTGTCTCTGTCTATCTCTCTCTCTCACTCTGTCTCTCTGTCCCTGTCTCTGTCTCTCTCTGTCTCTCTCTCTCTCTGCGTCTCTGTCTGTCTCTGTCTGTCTCTCTCTCACTCTGTCTCTCTGTCTCTGTCTGTCTCTCTCTGTCTCTCTCTCTCTCTGCGTCTCTGTCTGTTTCTGTATGTAAGTCTGCCTCTCTTTACTTATTTCTCTGTGTTTGTCTATCTCTGTCTCTGTCTGTCTGTCTGTCTGTCTGTCTCTCTCTCTCTCTCTCTCCCTCTCTTTCTCTCTGCGCGCTCTCTCCTCTCTCTTTTTCTCTCCCATCTCTTCCCTCTCTCTCCTATCTCTCTCTCTCTGTCTTCTATCTCACTCTCTCCCCCTCTCTCTCCTATCTCCCCCTCTCTCTCTATGTATATATGTATATATATATATCACTCTCTCTGTCTCTCTGTCTCTGTCTCTGTCTCTCTCTGTCTGTCTCTCTGTCTCTCTCTCTCTCTCTCTCTCTCTCTCTCTCTCTCTCTAAAGGAGTATTCATATTCCAGACTCCATCAGTCAGCTTCCCTTTCACCCCCTCCTCCTCATTCCCCTCTCTCCCTTTGCCTGAAGGACTGTTGTATTTCAGTGACTGGCCTTTAAGTATTTCCTTTATTATTAATTGTTTCACCCCAACCCCAACCCCCACACCACTTTTTTTTTCTTCTTTTTTTATGTTGTATACAAACCTATGGTAGATTCTGTGACCAGCGGCTTGAGGGCATGCGTGGATCAACCATTAATTTGCTCTTTTTTCGCGTTAAGTAGATGTGGTTTAGAGTACATGCGCACTTTGAAACTGAATTGAAACCGTTGTTTTCTACCCACCCCTTCACTTCCGTGCTTGGGGTGAGTCCTTTCAAAGTCTTCAGTCTCAGCAGATTCATGGGGGACTGTCGTTGGAGGGGCGTGGTGGCGGTCTCCACTCTGGAGGTGGTGGGGGGGGGGGGGGAGGGGACGCTCACTCAGTCTGGCTCCGTGACTGAAGCCATTATTGTCGTCATTAAGGGGGTGGGGTGGGGGTGGGGCGTAGTAGGTGGTGTCCTAAAAACATTAAGTCAGAACAGGCACTACTGAACACCGCCGAAGTGACTCAGCAGCACTGCATGCAGGGTCTCCTCTGGTGAGAGGCCTCCTGACGACTTAACAGCGATACTTTCTGTGGACCTGTCGACGCTGGGTCTGTAACAGATGAACACGGGTGTGGCTGTGTATAGGGCATTCGGAAAGAGCGGCGTGGAGTTATGCCACTGAAACGGTGCAGATGATGGATAAAAAAAAAGTAATAATAAAATAAAAACCTCAACAACAACAAAATAAAACAAAAACGTGACTCATCAACCTTCTCCTCACTCAGAGCCTCCACACCCTTCACCTTCAAGACATGTGTCTTCAAAAGAGTGAAGCTCACTCACTTGACGAACTCGAATGGTTTGATACCGGATTCCAGTACGAATACTGGGAATTCCCGTATCTCTGTAAACCCAAGCACAGACTCAGCAAGACCATCAAAAGAAAAAGAACAACTCTGATGGCTGCTTTCTTGCTTGTTGGTTTGCTTTCAAGGCAAGAACAAAAAGTTCATTCATTCCCTGAACCCATAGGAGGTATTGAAACATGGCACATATATATCTTTTACACATATCGAACAAACAAACACCTGAAATAATAATAATATCCTGTATGGTGATAGCTTGCTTGTTTGATTGGGAGATAGGTGGCTTGATAGTGTTTGGCTACGGGGGTGCGACTACTCATTATGACAGTATTTCTTTCAGGTTCGGGGGCTGCAAACTACCAGGGGGATATTTTGTGGCCTGGGCATCGGGTAAGAATGATTCAGGAGCACCGCTTACTTCCTCCTTTCCTTCCTTCCTTCCTGGCGGTGCAGAGGGCTAAGGAAATATCCCCGCTCAGTTTTGCATACGCGGATGGTTTTGTAAGACCTGTTGTATTAGGACACTTTGGTAGTACAATCACTGCTTGGGGCAGACACTGTTGCTCGTTTAGATTTGGTCTCACTGTGTGTGGGGGGTAGAGGTGGGGGCGTGCGTGCGTGCGTGTGTGTGTGTGCGCGTGGATGCGTGCGTGCGTGTGTGTGTTGCAGCAGCAGTAGTAGTGGTGGTAGTAGTAGTAGTTGTAATCGCCTTCAGTTTAGTCTTTCCACATCAAGTGACATTAGCCTCCCCCACCTCCGCACCCCCTCGCCCCCCCCCCCCCCCCCCCCAAAAAAAGAAAGAATATGGGATGTGGCGCTGGAGGTACCTAAGGAGTAGATGTATGTGCAATTGCGCGCACGCACGTGCGTGTGAATGTGTGTATGTGCGCGCGCATATGCGTGCGTGAATGAGCGCGCACGTATGCGTGTGTGTGTGACCATGAAAGAAGAAAACACACAAAAAAACATCAAACAACTATAGTTTATGATAAGCAACCTGTGTGTGTGTGTGTGTGTGTGTGTGTGTGTGTGTGTGTCACAAAATAGATATGTTCCTAAAAAAAATATTTGTCTCCAAAATCGGTTTTTAATTTTTGTAATATGCTCAAAGGAGGCAAAAAAAAAAGTCATTTTAGCTGTAAGTCAGATGATTAGATTTGCAAATATTGCCTAGTTATACTTTTGGAGTTAAAAGACATTTGTGTTTTCTCAACTTTTATGTGACATTGTTGTGTATTTGGAAATGTTTGTTCTGGGCACGAAAAGATTATTTTGCAGTAATCTTCCATACTCCAATAGGAATTAAAGGATAATTAAAACTTGAAACTTGAAACTTGTGTGTGTGTGTGTGTGTGTGTGTGTGTGTGTGTGTGTGTGTGTGTGTGTGTGTGTGTGTGTGTGTGTGTGTGTGTGTGTACATGTGCATATACATGTGTATGTGTGTGTATGTGTGTTTTGTGCGTGCACGTTGTGTGTGTGTACGTTTGTGCTTGTTTGGTTGGTTGTTTGGTTGGTTGGGTTTGTTTTTGTGTTTTTGTTTGTTTGTTTGTTTGTTTGTTTGTGTGTGTGTGTGTGTGTGTGTGTGTGTGTGTGTGTGTGTGTGTGTGTGTGTGAACTCCAGACGAGGAACGCAGTCAGAGACTATGACCGTACATGGGTTAACCGGAGCGTGCCGTATGTTATGGAAGGTCTAAGTGAGTATCAGTCTGTCTGTCGTTCTGTCTGTCTGCCTACCTCTCTCTCTCTCTCTCTCTCTCTCTCTCTCTCTCTCTCTCTCTCTCTTCCTTTCACTCACTCTATCTCTCTTTCTTCCTCCCTCCCTCTCTGAAACGTTTGATT
>NC_134876.1:7768130-7775630 GCF_041734735.1 Babylonia areolata | reverse complement strand
TGCAGCAGCGGCTGTACAGATGCTGTGAGGTTTTTTAGTGTTAGGGTTATCGTAGCTGCAGCAGCGGCTGTACAGATGCAATGGGTTTTTGGGTTGTTGTTGTTTTTTAGTGTCAGGGTTATCGTCGCTGCAGCGGCTGTACAGATGCAGTGAGGTTTTTTAGTGTTAGGGTTACCGTAGCTGCAGCAGCGGCTGTACAGATGCAGTGAGGTTTTTTAGTGTCAGGGTTATCGTAGCTGCAGCGGCTGTACAGATGCTGTGAGTTTTTTAGTGTTAGGGTTATCGTAGCTGCAGCAGCGGCTGTACAGATGCAGTGAGGGTTTTTTTTAGTGTTAGGGTTATCGTCGCTGCAGCAGCGGCTGTACAGATGCAGTGGGGGTTTTTAGTGTTAAGGGTTATTGTAGCTTCAGCGACTGTACAGATGCTGTGAGTTTTTTAGTGTTAGGGTTATCGTAGCTTCAGCAGCGGCTGTACAGATGCTGTGAGTTTTTTAGTGTTAGGGTTATCGTCGCTGCAGCGGCTGTACAGATGCAGTGGGGTTTTTTAGTGTCAGGGTTACCGTAGCTGCAGCAGCGGCTGTACAGATGCAATGGGTTTTTGGGTTGTTGTTGTTTTTTAGTGTCAGGGTTATCGTCGCTGCAGCGGCTGTACAGATGCAGTGAGGTTTTTTAGTGTCAGGGTTATCATAGCTGCAGCAGCGGCTGTACAAATGCAGTGAGGTTTCTCTGTACAGGTACGTACACATGCAGTGAGGGGTTTTTTTTTTTAGTGTAGCTGCAGGGACTGCACAGATGCAGTGAGGTTTTGTACAGATGCAGTGAGGAGGGGTTTTTTTGGGGTTTTTTTTAGTGTTATGGTTATTGTAGTTGCAGCGACTTTACAGATGCGGTGAGGGTTTTTTGTTTTTTTTAGTGTATCTGCAGCAACTGTACAGATGCTGTGAGGTTGGGTGGGGTTTTTTTTAGTGATAAGATAAGATAAGATAAGATAAGATTGTTAACACATTTTTGCTTGAAACAATTACTTTTGACTACGATGTGATTAGACATGGGGTTTTTTCTTCTCTTAATCCAGTATATGTGCAAACCTGCTAGTGCCTTGATCCCCGTATTTATTTATCTATTTATTTACATGTATCTTAAGTTTAGTCTTTTATCTCTATGAATGAAAGTTATGCATACGAGTAAAGGACTGGTATGAAAGCGCTTTGATTTCTTTCTGCCCACGATTCAGCGCTACAGGTGAACATGTGACAATCCACAGGGAACTATCGATGTTAGGCCGCCAGGAGGCCACACACTATAGGGGACGCTGCACTGCTGCTGCGTCATTTCTTTGGTGTTCAGTAGTGCCTGTTCTGATTTAACAGACACGGGACAATTATCGCTTAGTCGCGGAGCCAGACTAAATAAGCGTCTCTCTCCAGATTGGAGACTGCCACCACGTTCCTCCAATGACAGTTAGATTTTTTTTTTTTTTTATTACTATTATGATGATGATGATGATGACGGTGATGGTGATGATTTTTATCATCATCAGCAGCAGCAGCAGCAGCAGTATCAGCATTATTATTATTATTATCATCATCATCATCAGTAGTAGTAGTAGTAGTACGTAGTAGTAGTAGTAGCAGTATCATTATCATCATCATCATTAATCATTATTATTATTATTATTATTATTGTCGTTATTATCATTATCATCATCATCATTATTATCATCATCATCATCATATTTTGTTGTTATCATATCACTATATACACAAACGTACAAGACGAGGTAACGATAAGAAAGTCACCTATCGTAAAGTCCCATCTAAACAATGGCGCTGTCCACTCTTGCAGACATCACACACTGTATGGACCCGGGCATTCCGCAGCACTGCATCAGGATAGGCAACTCTACCAAAGTGGCTGGCTCAGTTTTTTATTCCTGCCTCGCCGGTTATCTCCTCTACGGAAGTAGGGGGCGCACGTGTCTGGATCAAGGCTCGTGGACTGGACACCTGCCTTCCTGTATACGTCAGTGTGTCTTTCTGTCTTTCTTTTGTTGCTTCGTTGGTTGTCTGCCTGTCTTTCTTCTTCTTTTTTCTCTTCCATTTTTCTTGTTTCGTTAGTAGTAGTAGTAGTAGTAGTAGTAGTAGTAGTATCATCATCAACATCATCATCATCATCATAAGTAGTAGAAATAGTAGTAGTAGTGTTTTTTGTTGTTGTTGTTTTTGGAGGGTGTGTGTGTGTGTGTGTGTGTGTGTGTGTGTGTGTGTGTGTGTGTGTGTGTCTGTGTAGATGTGGCCATGTATAAGATATACAGGTTATTTAACTATATGGCAAGTTATGTAAAAGTGTTCCATTTGTATTCTTCTGAATTTTTTTTGTTCATTTTTCTGTTTTTCTTTTTCTTTGTTGTATGCCTTTTTGTTGCCAGTACATTTGTAAAATCTTGAATAAAAAGGTTAAAACACACACACACACACACACACACACACACACACACACACACACACACACACACACACACACACACACACACACACACACACACACACACACACACACACGTGCGGCTCACAAAACACGACATGCTGACCAGACACAAACTGAACTGTTAACATCTTCCTCCACCTCCTCGTCCTCTTCTTCTCCCTCCTCCTCCTCCTCTTCATCATCTTCCTCCTCCTCCTCCTCTTCATCATCTTCTTCCTCCTCCTCCTCTTCTACCTTTTTCTTTCCTCCTTCCCCATGTTTTCTTCCTTCTTCCTCACGTCAGTGTCGTAGCCGTTATAATCGCTGCATTAATTCTTCTTCTTCTTCTGCGTTCGTGGGCTGCAACTCCCACGTTCACTCGTATGTACACGAGTGGACTTTTACGTGTATGACCTTTTTTTTCTTTTCTTTTTTTTTTACCCGGCCATGTAGGCAGGGGGTGTACATGCTGGGTATCTTCTTGACCCACCGAACACTGACATGGATTACAGGATCTTTAACGTGCGTGTACACACGAAGGGGGTTCAGGCACTAGCAGGTCTACACAAATGTTGACCTGGGAGATCGGAAAAATCTCCACCCTTCACCCACCAGGCGCCGTTACCGAGATTCGAACCCGGGACCCTCAGATTGAAAGTCCAACGCTTTAACCACTCTGCTATTGCACCCGTCGCTGCATTAATCAAATAAACCGGCGGTACGCAGCGGATCCCAGCGGAGAGCTGCACCTGTGTGACTTTGACAACCACGTGGGGGCTGACCCTCTGTGCGGGTGGACCACGAACGCCAGTGCCTCCTTGCCCTGGACGCTGAGGAACGGACCCACCCCCAGCAAGGCCACGGGACCCGAGAAGGACCACACCATGGGCTCCGAGGATGGTGAGGGGGGGGACGGGGAGGTGGGGGTGAAGGTGAAGGATAAAGAAGACGACCACAGGCGAAGAAGGAGGGTAAAGGGGGAGGAGGAGGAGACAGAGGACGCCGATGATGATGATGATGATGGTTGTGGTTGTGGTGTTGGTGATGATAATGATGATGGTGGTGTTGGTGTTGGTGGTTATAATAACGATGATGATGATGCTAGTGGTGTTGGTGATGATGATGATGATGATGGTGGTGGTGGTGGTGGTGGTGGTGGTTATAATGACGATGATGATGGTGGTGGTGGTGGTGGTGTGATTGTAATGATGATGGTGATGATGGTGGTGGTGGTGGTGGTAGTGGCAATGGTAATGATGATGATAGTGGTGGTGGTAATGATGATGATGATAGTGGTGGTGGTAATGATGATGATGATGATGACGACGACGACGACAACGATAATGATGACAAGATTATGTCGACGATGAGGATGATCATGATGACGACGACGACGACGTTGATGACGATGATGACGACGATGACGATATTGATGATGCATGATAACAACAACAACGACGATGATGAGATGATGATGATGACGACGACGATGATGATTGTGTTCGTAGATAATATACATGTGTGTATGTATGAATGCATGGATGTGTGCGCTTGTAGCCTGTGCGGTTGCCTGCTTCGTTCGCTGTCTTGATTAGGAGTCATCTGTATTCCCGAAATCAAGCTGTGCAGCGCCACCCTTTTCTTTTATTTCCTTTTCTGACTCAAATCAAATCATGTTGTTTATAGCCCAGCCGACCACCAAGGCCATATCAGGACTGCTCGTTTGACCCACTTGTGTGAACGAAAGTGAGTTTATGTAATAACCCGGTTGTGTGTGTGTGTGTGTGTGTGTGTGTGTGTGTGTGTGTGTGTCTTCCTGTCTGTCTGTATGTATGTATGTCTGTGTCTGTGTGTGGCTGCGTGTGTCTGTGTTTGTGTCTGTGTGTCTTTGTGTGTGCGCGTGTCCGTGGTAAACTTTAACATTGTCATTTTCTCCTCATGAATATGTATACTTTTTCTATTGTGTCATGCCTTCTTGGAGGTTGGTACGCTTATCTGGAGGCTTCGGACAGACATCTCGGAGAGAGTGCCCGTCTGTTGTCCCCATACTTCTCCTTCCGCGAGCCTGGTGCCTTGTGTATGATGTGAGTCCCAATGGTTTCCGGGCTGCACGAGCAGTCTTTGGCTTTGCTGCAGCAGTGCTAAGTTTGCTTAGCGTTTAAGATTCTCCCCGCCCCCACCCCCACCCCTAAGTCTGCACTCTTTGTTGCAGCAGTGCTAAGTTTGTTTAGCGTTGAAGATTTTGTTCCCCTAAGTCTGCATTCTTTGTTGCAGCAGTGCAAAGTTTGTTTAGCGTTGAAGATTTTGTTCCCCTAAGTCTGCATTCTTTGTTGCAGCAGTGCTAAGTTTGTTTAGCGTTGAAGATTTTGTTCCCCTAAGTCTGCATTCTTTGTTGCAGCAGTGCTAAGTTTGTTTAGCGTTGAAGATTTTGTTCCCCTAAGTCTGCGCTCTTTGTTGCAACAGTGCTAAGTTTGCTAATCGTTTAAGATTTTTTTTTCTCCCCAAGTCTGCACGCTTTGTTGAAGCATTGCTAAGTTCGATTAGCGTTTAAGATTTTTCCTCCTAAGTCTACGCTTGTTTCATAGACTCAGGAAAATTCTTAACGTTGAGCCCGTAGTAGGCTTAGGAAAATTCTTTAAGCTAAGCAAACTTAGCGCTGCGAAAGATCGTTATATGTAACCCAACCGTCAGCTTCCTTGGGTTGAGTTGTCGTCAGTCATCAGTACTGTAGCTTTCATCTTTGTGGTGTTCTTCTGTGTGTGTGTGTGTGTGTGTGTGTGTGTGTGTGTGTGTGTGTGTGTGTGTGTGTGTGTGTGTGTGTGTGTGTGTGTGTGTGTGTGTGTGTGTGTGTGTGTGTGTGTGTATGTGTGTGTGTATGTGTGTGTGTGTGTGTGTGTGTGTGTGTGTGTGTGTGTGTGTGTGTGTGTGTGTGTGTGTGTGTGTGTGTGTGTGTGTGTGTGTGTGTGTGTGTTAGTGTTTCTTTTTGTCTTCCTTCTCATCTTTTTTCCTATTCTCGTTTTTCGTCCTCTTTTTTTATTTTCGTATTCCTCCTTCTTGTTCTTCTTAATTCTTCTTCGTCGTCAATTCCATATTCTCCATTCCTCTCTCCTTCTCCATCCTTCTTCTTTTTCTTCTTTCTCCTCTTACTTGCCCTTCACGTTTTTGTCGGAGTGTCATCGTCGATATAATGAGAAGAAGAAGAAGAAGAAGAATATAGCGCCTTATCAAATAATTTTGCTCTGCAATATTTCCTCTCTCTCTCTCACACACACACACACACACACACACACACACACACACACACACACACACTTTGAAATATAACGAGTGGTTTCCTATACCTGTGATCACAACATTCAGGTTCTATTACTCCATGTACGGGGAAGACATGGGAGCACTCTCGCTGGTGTACCAGGAAGAGGCAGGTCAGGGTGGTGTCCCTTTGTTCAACATGTCAGGTAACCAGGGCAAGGGCTGGAAACTAGCGGCCGTCACTCTGCCCTCGGCACCACGAAACCGCAGCTTTCGTGTGAGTTGTTTCCCTTTTTTTCCCTGGAGTCCGACGCGGACGTGGGGTCCGCGGGCTTTCTTTGTGGTTTGTGATACAATGGTGCGAGTTTTATTTCGGCATTTGATTGGATCGGACGTATTTTGTGTTCATCTTACTTTGTTGTTGTTGGTTTTTTGTTTTTTGTTGTTGTTGTTGTTTTCGGAGGGAGGGGGGGGTGGGGGAGGGGAAGGGGTCGGTTGAGGCGTTGTTTGGTTTGGGTTTTTTGTTGTTGTTTGTTTCTGTTTTTGTTTTTGTTTTGTTTTGGGGGGGGGGGGGGGGGGTTGGAGGGTGGTTTTTTGTTGTTGTTTTTTTTCAATATTTCATTTCATTTGTGTTGTTTTGTTTTCTTTTGCGTAATTTCTCTGTTCAAGAAAATTGAGACTTGTTCCGTATCTTACCACACGTTGTCTACCAACGTGTTGTGGTGTGTGTGTGTGTGTGTGTGTGTGTGTGTGTGTGTGTGTGTGTGTGTGTGTGTGTGTGTGTGTGTGTGTGTGTGTGTGTGTGTGTTTCCAGAGCTGCTTCTATACTACTTCTGCATTCTTTTCGCGAGCTAATCGCTTGATTTCGATTTTCTTTCTTTTTACCCCTATAAACCCACTGAAGAAAGAGAAGTATGCGTTGACGTGTGTGTGAATCCGATAAATAAGAAAAAGGTCATCACCCGGCACGGCAAATATTCCATGTGCGATGCGACTGGCTGAACGTAAAATTGGCAGTTTTTGATAACGTGCGCAATATTCAGCCACTCATATACTATATTTCCGTATGTCACCATGCAATTATTTTGTTTCCGGTTGTCTCTGCAACGGCTTGGACCACTGTTGATTTCCCGAACTGAAATAGTATAGTGGGAATCTGAAACACTTGAGAAACAGCATCACTGTCAGATGTGTACACCATCCACCCCTTCTGTCACTGCCGTCAACACAGTGATGTGCGTCAACAATGATATGCATACTTATATAGCGCCTATCCTCGGTCGGAGACCAAGCTCTCAGCCCTTTACGAACACGGGATCATTTGCACAGTAGGCTGCCTTACCTGGGTAGAGCCGACTGACAGCTGCAATTGCATCCTGGTGTCTTTGTACCAGCATGTGAACGTCCTGGTGTCTTTGTACTGGCATGTGAACATCCCGGTGTCTTTGTACCAACATGTGAACGTCCTGGTGTCTTTGTACCAACATGTGATCGTCCTGGTGTCTTTGTTCTAACATGTGGACATCTTGATGTCTTTGTACTTGTAGAGGGGACGTCTGTTCGCCTGATATTAGCGTGCGGATGTCCAGTCGTCTTTGTACTAAAATGTGAACGTTCTGACAGCTCTGTTTTCGGTACAGAATTTTATGAGGGGAGGGGTAACTTTTTTTTTAATCTGAGCACAAATCTAACACTATAAAGCTTGCCCAAGAAACTATTCTCCCACAAGTTCTATGTGGAAGTCCATAGCCCATTATTTTAACTCTCTCCATACGAACGGCGA
>NC_134876.1:7750630-7765630 GCF_041734735.1 Babylonia areolata | reverse complement strand
CCGATCAGAACCAAGTACGAATCAGACAGAAGCAGGTATACCGACAAGACCCGAGTACCGATCAGACCCAAGTACGAATCAGACAGAAGCAGGTATACCGACAAGACCCGAGTACCGATCAGAACCAAGTACCGATAAGCCACAGACTGCATGGAGTCAGTGATCTGGTGGCCTTTGACCTGACGGACGACACACGGTAAAGGTCGGAGGGTCAGCTGTGATGCTCACCACCACACGGACACACAATGATACAATGCTGTAGCCACTGTCTCTGTCCTGGCCTCAATCATTTCCTTTCGTTGATTCCAGCAGAGCGCAACAAAACAGCCAAGGTTTGAGATCCCCAAACCCTTGAATGTTCTTTAATCTTTGGAACAACATTAAACCTATAAAATATTGTTCAAAGATCGAGCTTTCGGAATGTTTCATTGTAGTTTCTATACTTTGAAAAAAAAAGTCCATAAAGTACTACTCAAATATGGAACTTAATAACAACCTTTTTCTTTTTCTTCTTCTTCTTCATCATCCCCGCTTTCCTTTTCCTCTTCCTCCTTTTCCTACTCTTCTTCATCTTTTTCATCTGCCTTCGTTGTGTGCACCTACCACGTGTGTGTGTGTGTGTGTGTGTGTGTGTGTGTGTGTGTGTGTGTGTGTGTGTGTGTGTGTGTGTGTGTGTGTGTGTGTGTGCAGATGGTGATTGAGGCGGTGGTGGGCAGCGGCTACCACAGTGACATCGCAGTAGACGACCTGCTGATCGGCCCTTGCTCCAGCCTCCACCAGTTGGACGCCGGTAAGTAGACCTTTGAGCCGTCTGAACCACCCTATGGTCGCTTTGGCTGTCGCTCGGTGACTTGCAGCGAGAACACCCACAGTCGCAGCACGCCGGCTTGTAGGGAGAACGCTGCTGGCGCCGATCGGCGACTTAAGCATTTGAGTTAACAAACTTGCGCTACTCTTCAATAGATATCACCAAACTCCGCCACACTTCCTGCCACATGTACCGGAAACATCCCTTTCATTGTTGAACCAGCTCTCGTGCGGTTTGGAGCGATTTTCAGCGGGTTTTTTTTTTTTTTTTTTTTTTTTTTTTTTTAACAATTGCCAGTTTTAGAATCCAGCACTCTCGCTTAAGTCCACGTTATATGGGACAGCTAGTTACAAGTCTAACTGAAAGTCAGTTGGCAGAAATTTTGCTGCTGACAGTTGACAGTTCGTGCCACATGGCAACGAAAAATCGAGTACCCCTCATTCCCACCGGCTGCTCTGCTGCACAGCCGGGTTTTCATCTACACTGAGCAGCTGACTTAGCCGGCTAGCAGCTGGAAGCAGGCTGAACATAGCTGGCGATGTAAGGGCTTTAAGGTTACTGATTAAAGGTTTCACAGCCTTCCATGGCCATCGGGACAGTGGTTTCATATCCTTTATGTCCACGGCATCGGGACAGGAAGGCTGGGGCCAGTCCTCTCCTTCCCTCCGCCGTTTTGTTTTTAAATCTCCAACCAAAGTCGGGTACTCGATACACCTGGGTGGGGTGAAGAAATTCGGAAGCCGGTACAGTGCCTTTCTTCTCCAAGACACAACACCGGGTGTACCCTGATCGCTGGACGACACCTGGATCAGATGTCCTAACGTACGCACGCGTGCGCACACACACACACACACACACACACACACACACACACACACACACACACACACACACACACACACAAACGAACAGCAACAAAAAACAAACACATACTAGTACACCCACATGCACGCACGCACGCACGCCATGCACACACAGACACACGCAGACACACACAGACACACACACACAGATATACACACACGCGCGCGCGCGCACACACACACCGTCACACACACACACACACACACACACACACACACGTGCATTCAGACAAACACAAAAGCATATGCATGTGCTCATGCGATCGCACGTATGCACACACTAATACACATGTCTCTCTTTCTCTGCCTTCTTTACAAAGGCGAACAAAATGAGGAACGCACCACACACCGCACGGTAATGCTTTTTGAAATGGACCGTGCAATACTGACCAGTAGACTGTACAGAAAATCCGTTTCTTCTAGATTAAAGCATACTCAATAAACAAATAATTATTAGTGTCTGCAGCATTATATCAGTTAGTAAACGTACGAACAGATCGTTCAACACAAAAAACGACAACAATATCCATCAAAAACCAGATGCGTTTAGGTAGTTTCAATTCATCGTGAAGACTAAGACGATGCAAGAGGTTTAACTCTTTCCATACGAACGGCGAAAGAGACGACGTTAACAGCGTTTCACCCCAATTACCATCATCAAAATATTGCAAGCGAAGGCTCTTATACTGAAGAGGTGAATGTTGACAAAGAATACCACAATTCTGACGACTGAAGCTAAAGGTTGGGTCATTCAGACACCCACTGGACATCCGAGGAGTCTGTGTAGAGGAGAAGAGAGGACTGGCCGTACTGAGTGAGTTAAACGTAATCATAGACAGCCGCAATGAGATCCAACCATTCAAAATAAACAGGTATGATTGTTCCTTCTGGAAATTCTGCGCACCCCATACTCTGATATGTATGAATGGAAGAGATATTGCTTATTCTTTGTACATGGGATGGTACGTATTTTTCGACTTCTGATATGAGTACTCAGTCGGTTTTTATGATGCTTTTAATACATTTTTTGTGTTCTGAGCGTGCCATCCGTAGACAGCTAGAGTGAAAACAACGTGAATTGAATTGAAGTTTAAAAAAAATAAATAAAAAGGTTAATAGCCTAATAAACGTGGAGAAGAGATAGCGTGTTGGCGGAGGAAAGCGTATGTGTGTGTGTGTGTGTGTGTGTGTGTGTGTGTGTGTTTGTATGGTATACATGTATGTATGTATATGTGCGCGTGCGCGTGCGTGTGACATTGGACAGTGTCATGACAGGGACAATGGCCAACACTGTGTGACCTCTCTTCCCTCCCGTAGCTGTGACCCACATCCCTGATTCCTGGCCCTTCCCTCTGTCTTCCGCTTCGTTATCTCCAGGGACACAAAGCCCCGCCTGTGTCTCTTCGTTTTGTTGATCCCGCTGAGCAGCTGGGCGTGTGCTTCTTCATGGAAGGCTCGTGAATAAATGGTGGTGCTGTTGTCAACAAGTCGTTCAGTTTGAGGTCTGTGACTCGTTTTAAATTAAGTCGTTCTCTATTCTAAACCCGTTCCATGTACTTTACCGTTCATGACCGAGTAGTGTTCCCCTCACACCGATTATCCTGAACCCGCAGTCATCATACCTACATTAACTCACTCAGTACGGCCAATCCTCTCTTCTCCTCTACACAGACCCCTCCGATGTCCAGTGGGTGTCTGAATGACCCAACCTTTAGCTTCCGTCGTCAGATTTGTGGTATTCTTTGTCAACATTCACGTCTTCAGTATAAGAGCCTTCCGCTTGCAATATTTTGATGATGGTAATTGGGGTGAAACGCTGTTAACGTCGTCTCTTTCGCCGTTCGTATGGAGAGAGTTAAAAATTTTAGTCAGCCTCAGTCTCTTTGTTGCTGCTACTAGCAGGCTACGCATCATTTTCTTCTGTACTGTACTATACTTCTGAATCAATTGGTGTTCAGTGATGCATGTTCTGCTTCAGCCTGTACAGGATATCATCAAAGAACCTGTACATACAGGGCGTTGACACCACCTACTACGACACCTTACACCTTTCCGACGACGGCAATAACTTGGTCGCCAAGGTAGACTGAGTAAACGCTTCCATCGCGTCAGTTTTGAAAACAATGACACGACATAAACCAAAATTAAAAGGCGGTATTGGTTGGATATCAGAGGTTACCTAAGGAGCAGGGCATGAAAGGCCACCGGAGCATCTGGAAGAGTGTTTCTTTATTTTCCATGATGGATATGGATGATGAAGATATATAATTGTTGCGCTGAAGATCCGTTATTTTTTTAATTTTAATTTTATTTTTTTTTATTTTTTAGAATATGTATATTTGTACTCTTGTGTTTCCTCGCATACTGAGTCTATACCCCTCCGATAACCAAACCCTTAAGATTCAAACACGTGCAGCATGAGTCATGAATTCTGATCAACATTCTCAAAGATGCATGCATGAAATGGGAGGCAGTCAGTATGGCTCCAGCCTTCGCCATTTTAGGCCTCAGTAGTTCGAACCCTCACCCCACCCCCGTTTAAGTATACGTGAAAAACTTTTTATTTCATTATTTTAAGTGAATAAGATTCGAAAGATGTCGTTGTAATCTCCGTCATTCTCGCGTCCTCTCATTACTACCATGGTCTAATTAGGAACACTCATCATCTGTCTCATCACTTGTGGTGCAGTCAATTGGTGACAGCAAAAATCACTTCCGGAAAAAAAGCTGTTTGAAATGATCGGAGGTCTTCTGTAATCATACTAAGATAAGAAATCAAATCACGAGATGCTTCTTTGAATGTCTGCCCACTCAGCGTTTCATTGGCTTCGTCCAGTCCATGTTGCTTCAAATGCACGACTGGCTGTATGTAGTGCAGCCAAGCCTGGCGTCTCCCTCTTCCTTTTCTCCATTGAACCGTGTTCTGAACCAACCTTAAACCTGCTGCGTAGTACTTTTCTATGGCTGAATCCTGACGGTTCAGTTTCTCAATGAGGCGTCACTGCGTTCGGACAAATCCATATACGCTACACCACATCTGATATGCAGATGTCTGATCAGCAGCATAAACCAGTGCACTTAGGTCTTGAGGTCTATATTTGTGTTCCTATCAGAGTGGATTTCTTTTACAAAATTCTGCCAGAGGACAACACTCTCGTTGCCATGTGTTCTTTTTCAGTGAGTCAAGTGCGTGCTGCACACAGGACCTCGATTTATAGTCTCATCCGAATGACTAGACGCTCGGTTTGATTTTCCAGTTAAGCTTGGTAGAAAGGGCGAGAGCGGGATTCGAACCCATACATGTAGTGTGGTGCTCTCAGTGTAGCGACGTGCTCCTCAGAACAGCCCGAATTTCACACAGAGAAGTCTGTTGTGACAAAAAAGAGAGATTATAGTAATGATAATACCCTCACGGACTCTCGATATTGGCAGCTGAGTGTCTTAACCATTCTGCCACCATCGTCCTGAACAAAGCTGTTGAAATAATTGGAGGTCTCCTGTAATTAGTCTGAATTTAGGAATCAAATCGCGAGATGCTTCTCTGAATGTCATTCCCACTCAACGTTTCATTGGCTTCGTCCAGTCCATGTTGCTCCAAGTGTAATGCAGTCAAGTCTGTCGCCTCCCTCTTCCTTTTCTCCTTATACAGGTACGGAATTAGTCCAGTTGCCCATGCCAAATCTTGTTTCACTCTTTCAACCCGTGACCTTCTTGATTGCATCATTACAAATATCATCACATAGGAAAGGTATCTTTCTTTTTAACGTGGGAGATGAGAGTATCAAAAACAGTGTCTTTAATCGCTGTTAGGTGGTTCGTATCGATGGTTGGGTCAGGTGTTTATTCTGCTAAAAAGAAAATAAAGAAAATTTGATTTTCAAAGTCTGCCAACGATGAGGAGGAGGAATTTTGTTTAATGTCCCGCCATACATATCGGTGATTGAAGCTACATACTACATACAACAACGAAAGGATGATGCGCCAGCAGTGAAGAGTTGGTGACTGATGATAATAACTGCGACACAGACAAGACAGCGGTGTCTGTCTGCTTTGGTCCTGCCTGCCAAGGGCGTGTGCCCAGAGAGTGCGCGTGTTGCCGGCAGATAGATCATCCAGGAAACGGGCACCGGACGCAACAAGTCGGGCTCCTAAAAGAACCGACCAAGTCCGGCATGTCCGTCAGGCCAAGCTGAAACGACGACCGCTCTACTGGCTGGGAAGCAGACAGACAGACCAGGGGAGGAGACGTGAGCGGAGAGATGAGTGATCTGGCGCCTTCAGCTATCGCTGTAAGATGTTCCCGCAACACTTTTTTCTGTCGCGGCTCTCTGCTGCCGTTGCCGTCGTTGTCTGCGTTTTCCTGGCCCGTGTGGGGACCGTGTCTGGCGGTGTCATTTTTGCCACAGGTATAGTATAGTAGGGTGGTGGTGCGTGCAACCATCGTTTGCTTTTCAGTGTTGTTGCCCAAGTCGGTTGATTTGTTGTCGTCGGCTTATTTCAAGAAGGACAAAGTGGCTGGACTTTGTTGTTGTTGTTGTCGGTTCTCTGGTAACGCTGAAGGACGTTGGTTTCATTCAGTTCGTCATAAGCGCATCTCTCTGTCTCTCTGTCTCTGTCTCTATGTCTCTGTCTCTGTCTGTTTGTCTGTCTGTCTGTCTGTCTGTCTGTCTGTCTGTCTCTCTCTCTCTCTCTCTCTCTCTCTCTCTCCTCCTCCTCCTCTCCTCTCTCTCTCTCTGTCTCTCTCTCCTCCTCTCTCTCTCTCTCTCTCTCTCTCTCTCTCTCTCTCTCTCGCCGTTCATGATTTGTCAAATCCATGGTGCAGTCTGAAACTTATGTAGAAAAGTTACTTCTGAAACAACTATTTCAGTGTTAAAAAAAAATATCAGGAAAGTTAGCTATCTAAGTTTTGTAAAGAGCTTATTTACTCGTAGTTGATAAATGTACTCGTAGAAGAATCGCTGGTGCAGTTCTTTATCTTTCTTTTGTTTTCTTTGAGGGCCAAATGGAACAGTACACTTTTAAAAACTATCACACACACACACACACACACACACACACACACACACACACACTGCCCTGATTCGGCACGATGGGAGAAACGTGAACATTTCTGACCACAATAACTTGTACTCTTTTTGCTGTTGTTGTTGTTTAATTTTATTTGTTTTATTGACATTCTCTTAATATTTTAACATCGAGACTTGTAATCTATAAACAGCGAACGTGTTTTCTGATTTCTTTGTTTTGTTTTGTTTTCGGTTATTATTCTTTTTTGTTGTTTTTTTGTTTTTTTATATAGTTTAAATTTTGTTCTTTAGAAATTGAACTTATATTGCAATAGGCGATGTCGTTAGTTTTTGTTTAATGTCGTTTATTTGCAATTGAACAGTAATCTAAATTAGTGATTAAAATGCTTTTTTTACCTTAATGTTATTGCATGCCCTTATGATTTTAGGGTCATGTCAATTCATCTACTTTTTCATTTGCTCGTGTCTGTATCACTTTTCCCGTTCTACAACTTTGAAAAATAAACGTGTTTCTGCTTTATGGAAAAAAAAGGTCAGCGATCATTATTTATTTTTTTATGTTTTAGATAATACAAAGCTGGCGTTGACTTCATTGAACTATTTTTTCACCAAAGGCTAGTGTTGCGCAAGTTATCGAACAAAAAAAATCTTCTGCAAGTGACAGTGACAGTCAAGATATTTTTTGGCTTTCGAGGAGGGATAGTTGGAATTATCTGAAGGGCTACCACGGAAGCATTAGGATAACAGTTTTCAATGGCAAAACATCCAAAGTCGTTTCTAAGGTAACAAGCTCTTGGAGTGCACTCTGAGATGACACACGTTGTTAAACTGAAAAGTATGTGTAATGATGGTTTGTTCACAAACACACACAAACGCACACACACACACACACACACACACACACACACACACACACACACACACACATGCAACACGCACGCACGCACGCACCCCCCCCCCCCCCACACACACACACTGTTGGTTGAATGATGATGATGATGATGATGATGATTACACTCCTATTCCTCCTCCTCTTCCTACTTCTACCACTACTACTACTACTACTACTATTAATAATAATAATAATAAAAATAATAATAATTATTATTATTATAACTACTGCTACTGCTACTACTACTACTACCACTACTACTACTACTACTACTACTACTAATAATAATGATGATGATGATGATGATAATAATAATAATGGTGATGATGATTATGGTGATGATACTGACAATTCGAAGACGTTTTGATGAGCAGGCTCACCGGTCACCGTATTGAACCACAAAACATTAACAACAGGTTGAAACTTTATGTTTTCAGTGGATGGGTGCATGTGCATGCACGATGAAGGAGACAGAGAGAGAGAGAGAGAGAGTGGTGGGAGTTCTGGTGGTGGTAGTCACTGTTTGTTGTATTTCTATTTTGTATTTGTATTTCTTTTTATCACAACATATTTCTCTATGTGAAATTCGGGCTGCTCTCCCCAGGGAGGGCGCGTCGCTACACTACAGCGCCACCCATATATATATATATATTTTTTTTTTTTTTCCTGCGTGCAGTTTTATTTGTTTTTCCTATCGAAGTGGATTTTTCAACAGAATGTTGCCAGGAACAACCCTTTTGTTGCCGTGGGTTCTTTTACGTGCGCTAAATGCATGCTAGCACACGGGACCTCGGTTTATCGTCTCATCCGAATGACTAGCGTCCAGACCACCACTCAAGGTCTAGTGGAGGGGGAGAAAATATCGGCGGCTGAGCCGTGATCCGAACAAGCGCGCTCAGATTCTCTCGCTTCCTAGGCGGACGCGTTACCTCTAGGCCATCACTCCACAGTAGCAGACGGAACACGCACACGTCCTGAGAGAATGTGACACTGTGTTTGTGTCTGTATTCATGTCACTCTTTTTGTCACGACAGATTTCTCTGTGTGAAATTCGGGCTGCTCTCCACAGGGAGAGCGCGTCGCTACATTGACAGCGCCACCTTTTTTTCTTTTCTTTTTTTTTCTTTCGTTTTTTTCTGCCTGCAATTTTTAGTTGTTTTCCAATGTTTGCTGGGAAGAAGGAAAAGTGCTTCTGCTATTGATAAGCTACTAGGTATATATCATATTGATCTGGGAAAGACGAGTAGAAGGGAAAAACACATTCCAAAGGATAAGCTCTTTTCAAATTTCGTTATATATATATATATATATATTGTTATTTTATTATATAAATTCATTTAGTTGTTTTTGACCAACTAGTCTGTCTGTTTATTTATTCATTCATTCATTTATTTATTCATTTATTTGAATGATTCTTCACACGAATTCCCAGCTCTTGTTCTGTTCGGTTCGGTTTCAATTTTGCTGCGAAAAAAAAGTTTCGTCTGCCTGCTTATTATATACCCTACTTGTTGCAACAAGAAAAAAGCACAGATTAGACACACTGTCGACAGTGTTGGCATATTACATAAGGTATCGTAGTGATGACGACGATGAAAATGACGCAGACGACAGCGACGACAACAACAACAACAACAACAACGGCATTTATAATTTTTTGTGTGACGATGAGTTTGACGGTGACTGACGATGACGATGACTGACGATGACGATGGCTGACGATGACGATAGTTGACGATGACGATGACTGACGATGACGATGGCTGACGATGACTGACGATGACGATGGCTGACGATGACGATAGTTGACGATGACGATGACTGACGATGACTGACGATGACGATGACTGACGATGACGATAGTTGACGATGACGATGACTGACGATGACGATGGCTGACGATGACGATGATGACGATGGCTGACGATGACGATGACTGACGATGACGATGACTGACGATGACGATGGCGAGCAAACATGACAACGTGGTGTGTGGGCACGCTGAATTTCAGGGCGAGCGGCGGACTCGTTCCACTGCACGTTCGACACGGGTTGGTGTGCTCTGGAGCAGGACAGAAGGGACGACGTGTTTGACTGGCGCAAATTGTCCGGGGGCACTAGTACCATCAACACCGGTCCTGACTGCGACCCCTTCAACTGCCCCTCAGGTCAGGGAGGTGGGGGAGTGGGGGGTAGAGGGGGGGGGGGTAAGGGCCGGGAGAGAAAGGGAGGTGGGGGTGGGGGCGGGGTTGGTGAACTGAGAAAGGAAGAGGAGTGAGAGAGAGAGAGAGGGTGAGGAAGATGGATACAGACGAGAATGATTGGAGATGGGGGGTGCGGGGGGAACGGAGAGGGGGGTTGGGGGGGGGGGGCGGGGGGGGGGGGGGGGGGGGAAGATGACTGAGACAGAGAGACTCAAAACTCCAGATTTCTGTCCTTATCATGGGCGAGTGACCCGTGTGAAAGGAGCGTGAACATAGACTTTATCCGTGACAAAGTTCACGAGAGCGATTTCACATTCAGATTCAGATGGTTTATTCATTTCAGCCCCTCATGAAGGGGAATATGAACAGACAATAATCATCCCTTTTTTAGACATGGGATCAAGACAATGCAACTATGGATATATCAGGTCAATATGGAACATGAAGAAGTAAGAATTTCCCGATATCTAAAGGCTTCGTAGAAAAACAGAGACAAATTTCGGACATCAGGTTCAGTACAAGACAACAATAAAACCAGTTCGAAAAGACAAGGTTGTCGATAGTATCTGGGTCGAATAAAAGTTTCTCTGATTTCTTTCAGTACTTCACAACAAATAACAAAGTGAATTTCATCTTCTTTTGAACGTTTACTCATAGGACAAGTCAACTCGGATTCTTTAACATTTTTGTATCTGAACCTATGTACAGCCAAATCAGAAATACCCAGTCTAAACCTTGTTGTGATATATTTTATATGTTTATCACGAGAGAGAGAGAGAGAGAGAGAGAGAGAGAGAGAGAGAGATCACGCGCATGGTTATACAGAGACATGCCGTGAAAGAGAGACATGCGTGTGTGTGTGTGTGTGTGTGTGTGTGTGTGTGTCCATACATGCGATCGCGCGCGCCCATACATTTGTGTGTGTGTGAATGCACGTGTGTGTGTGTGTGTGTGTGTGTGTGTGTGTGTGTGTGTGTGTGTGTGTGTGTGTGTGTGTGTGTGTGTGTGTGTGTGTGTGTGTATGTGTGTGTGTATGTGTGTGTGCATGGCGTGCGTGCTTGCGCGTATGTGCGTGTACTAGTATGTGTTTTGGGTTTTTGTTGTTCGTGTGTGTGTGTGTGTGTGTGTGTGTGTGTGTGTGTGTGTGTGTGTGTCAGGGGGTGTGTGTTGGGGAAAGGGTGTGGGTGTGTGTGTACGCACGTGCGTTGGCGAGTGTGCTTTCTAGCTGTTTCGACAGAACATTAATCGACTGTTGCTCATTCTGTTCATCTCTCTCTCTCGCTCTTTCAGGGTCCTACATTTACATCGAGTCTTCCCGACGACGAGAGAGAGACAATGCTCGCCTGAAAACGCCTTTGTTACATGTAAGGACCTCATTTTCTCCCAGCTTTCCCCACTCTGTGTGTGTGTGTGTGTGTGTGTGTGTGTGTGTGTGTGTGTGTGTGTGTTGTTATGCATTTTATATATGTATGCGTGTACGTGCGTACGTCTGTATATATGTCTATCTGTCTGTCTGTATGTATGTGTGTATGTGTGTAAAGATTGATGGCTGGATGGATAGATGGATGGATGGATGACTTGTTCCTGAATAGACAGTGCTCGTGTATTTTTGTAACAACAACATCAACAACAACAACAAACAGCAAGCACAAACGAACAAATCACAGAATGAATGACCTCTTGCTGAATTTTCGTCGAGTATTAATGCGTGTGAGTGTATGTTTGTTAGTGTGTGTGTGTGTGTGTGTGTGTGTGTGTGTGTGTGTGTGTGTGTGTGTGTGTGTGTGTGTGTGTGTGCAGTGTGTCTGCGCGCTCGCGTGCATGCGCGCGTCTATGTACGCGAATGTGTGTGCCTCGTTTGCGGTGTGCATAATGTGTGTGCTGCGTGTGTGTGTGTGTGTGTGTGTGTGTGTGTGTGTGTGTGTGTGTGTGTGTGTGTGTGTGTGTGTGTGTGTGTGTGTGTGTGTGTGTGTGTGTGTAAAGTATGTGTGTGTGTGTATACAGTATTATTATAATGTGTGCTTGTATTGTTCGTTCTTTAGTTTAGCGTCTTTTCACTGTTCGTGATTGTTATTAGACGAGAGTGTGCTTGTGTGTGTGTGTGTGTGTGTACATACATATGCACGTGACTGACACGCGCGTGCATGGCAGGGCGAGGGCAGCCGGTGCGTGCAGTTCTACTGGCACATGCACGGCAGTGGCATGGGCAGCCTGGCAGTCAAGCTGCGGCACCTGAACGGCTCGGAGACCGCGCTATGGACGCGTTCCGGTGCCCACGGCAACCAGTGGAACTTTGGGCACGTGGATCTCCACGTGGCCACTAGGCTGTACCAGGTAGGTGTGTGTGTGTGTGTGTGTGTGTGTGTGTGTGTGTGTGTGTGTGTGGTGGGGGTGGTGGCTGGGGGCGTGGGGAGGGGTATGGAGGAGGGGCGTGGAGAGGAAGAATAGGGTGAGGTGGAGGGGGTGGGGGAGGGGGAGAGGAAGAATAGGGTGAGGTGGAGGGGGTGGTGGGGAGGGGGAGGAAGAATAGGGTGAGGTGGAGGGGTTTACGTGAGGGGGAGAGGAAGAATAGGTGGAGGGGTGGGGGGAGGGGGAGAGGAAGAATAGAGTGAGGTGGAAGGGTGTGGGGAGGAAGAATATGTTGAGGTGGAGGGGGTGGGGGGAGGGGGAGAGGAAGAATAGAGTGAGGTGGAAGGGTGTGGGGAGGAAGAATATGTTGAGGTGGAGGGGGTGGGGGGGAGGGGGAGAGGAAGAATAGAGTGAGGTGGAGGGGTGGGGGGAGGGGGAGAGGAAGAATAGAGTGAAGTGGAGGGGGTGGAGGGGTGGGGGAGGAAGAATATGTTGAGGTGGAGGGGGTGGGTGGGGGGATGGGGGTGGAAGAATAACGTGAGGTTGAGGACGTGGGGGGGGATGGGGAGGGAAGGGGGAGAGGAAGAATAGAGTGGGGTGGAGGGGGTGGGTGGGGACAGCGAGGACAGTGTTCATTTGTTCCGTTTATTTCATTTTGGTTGTGTTTGCTTTTTTATGTTAATTGATTGTTTGTTTCTTTCTTTCATTTTCTTCTCCTTCTTCGTTCGTGGGCGGCGACTCCCGCGTCAACTCGTAAACACGAGTGGGCTTTTACGTGCATGACCATTTTGTTTTGCTGTGTTTTAATCCCCGCACTCATACTCCGTTTTCGGGGCGAGGGGGTGGAGGGTGGGGCGTGGGGGAGGGTTGTTTCATCATTCATTCTTTCATTTATTTAGGTCGTATCTATCGCGTGTTTCTCTTCTTTTTTTTTCTTTTTTTGACTCTTTTTTCCCCCTTCTTTTTATGTGCTCCGATCCAGTTGAACTTTTTCGGAAATTGAGTTTCTCCTTCAGTGTAACGTTTATTCAAACTGTGTGTGTGTGTGTGTGTGTGTGTGTGTGTGTGTGTGTGTGTGTGTGTGTGTGTGTGTGTGCGTGCGTGCGTCCGTGTGTGTGTGTGTGTGTGTGTGTGTGTGTGTGTGTACGGGCGCACACACAGTTGGTGTTTGAAGGGACAGTGGGGCCCAATCGCACGAGTGACGCTGCCCTGGACAGCATAGATGTCTTCAACAAGGCGTGTGCAGGTGAGTCACACAGTGCGCCTCTTGGATTGCGATACGATACGATACAATACGAAAGGATACGATGCGATGCGATACGATACCACGATACGATACGATACGATACGATACGATATGATATGGATACTTATATAGCGTCCATCCTCGGTCGGAGACCAAGCACTAAGCGCTTTACGATACGACACGATACGAATATTTATATAGCGCCTATCGTCGGTCGGAGTCCAAGCTCTAAGTGCTTTACAATCGCAGGGTCACTAGCAGAACAGGCTGCCCACCTGGGTAGAGCCGACTGACGACTGCCATTGGGCACTCATTCGTTTCCTGTGTCATTCAGTCAGATTTCAGGCTTCACGTGTATAACCATTTTGTTTCTTTATCCCACCATGTAGGCAGCCATACTCCGTTTTCAAGAGTGTACGTGCTGGGTATGTTGTTTCCATAACCCACCAAACGCTGACATGGATTGCAGGATCTTTAACGTGCGTATTTGATATTCTGCGTGCGAATACACACGAAGGGGGTTCAGGTACTAAGAGGTCTGCAAATATTTTGACCTGAGAGATCGGAAAAATCTTCACCCTTTACCCAACAGGCGCCGTTACCGAGGATCGAACCCTGGACCCTCAGATTGAAAGTGCAACGCTTTAACCACTCGGCTATTGCGCTCGATTGAGCACTTGTTGGGTGGGTGGATGGTCTGGTTCATGACTGCTCACCGATTGGTTCCTTGGTTGTTTGGTGTGTAGACCTTTTAAGTAAACGGCAGACTTTGAAGAGGACATGCTGTGGTTGTTATCTTTAACTCACTCAGTACGGCCAGTCCTCTCTTCTCCTCTACACAGACCCTTCGGATGTCCAGTGGGTGTCTGAATGACCCAACCTTTAGCTTCCGTCGTCAGAATTTGTGGTATTCTTTGTCAACATTCACCTCTTCAGTATAAGAGCGTTCCGCTTGCAATATTTTGATGATGGTAATTGGGGTGAAACGCTGTTAACGTCGTCTCTTTCGCCGTTCGTATGGAGAGAGTTAATGAAGCGTGTGACTGCGGATGTTCAGTCTCAACAGTCTGTGTCGTGGTGTTTGATTGTAAGATGACTGGTCCCAGTGTACTGGTGAATATTATTTCTTTTAGTTTTAGTGTTCAGTCGCCTGCATTACATCCATTTCCTACTATACTTCCAAACACGAGATTGTTATATATATGCATATATATATATATATATATATATATATATATATATATATATATATATATATAAGATTTTGAACGAAAGAAAGAACTGGGGGGGCGAGGGGGGGGAGGAAGGAACAAGTAGAAAGGAAGATAGATAGATAGACAGACAGACAGATAGATAGATAGATAGAAAACAGAATTAAAAACCTTGTACAAAATATTCATTGATGTTTCTAATTATAACGAGTTAGCATAAACTGAATTAAAGTATTTAACTCGTATTTTGAAGAACGCTAAGGTAAAATGGTATATGCTAGTTGAATGATGAGATGAATGGGTTCGTTAAGGTTCGAATGGTCACGTTTGATTTTGTAAGGATCGTTTTGACAGAGTTATATTTCGTCGTGATAAATGATGATACTGAGGTTAGAATGGC
>NC_134876.1:7695630-7745630 GCF_041734735.1 Babylonia areolata | reverse complement strand
TGACTAACTCGATCCTACATAATCATTCTGGATCTTTTTAGTGGCCAATCAACATTGCAGCGAACCTGACAACTGATGGCGTGGTTCTTTTGTGCCCAGTAAGCACGACTGAGGTAGGGCTGAGCATTCCATGTCCTTTTTCATTATTTATTCCCCCCCTCCTCACCCCCCACCCCCCTTCATAACACACTCCTAATCACTTTTGACGCTGTGAAGTGTCCGTTCCAAGGTGTCGAACGTCCTTTTCACCAAAGGACGTAGGAACTGATTTGAAAGCATTGTTGGATCTCGTCCTTTTCACGAAAGGACGTAGGAACTGATTTGAAAGCATTGTTGGATCTCTACATGATTTGAACTGTCAGCCTTGAACGGCTCAGCCTGATGACTGAAGCAGATCATGGCAGCGATTATGTCAGTGGGTGGGGCCGGTATACCTATATGATCTGTTCGGCATGGCTGTATTATCATTATGGTCGGTTTGCTGCTGGCGTCCATACGAACATGTTTATTTATGTCACTGTGTTTTCGAATAACAGACACGCGGAGAGAATGGAGCAAAAAGAGAGATAGAGGATGGCGATGAGAGAGAGAGAGAGAGAGAGAGAGAGAGAGAGAGAGAGAGAGAGAGAATGAATGAGTGAGTGAGTAGGTGAGTGAGCCAGTAAGTATGTGAATGTGATGAGAGCAGTCCAAGTACATATGATTGTTGATTGTTCTATTGGAAAGGTAAACGTAAATCTCCGTTTGATGATAGGCGAATAATTCTTGTTGATTCACAGTTGGCCTTTCATTGGTCTCAGTCGTCTGCAGTTCACTTTTAAGTCAAAGAGTGTATGTATGGTTTTACGAGAATAGATCATTCAAGATATCCCATGTTCACCAATCCTGATTCCTTCCTCACATACCGATAAATAATGTCAAAAATTGTTGTTAAGTCACACACTGGTAATTATAATCAGAGCTGACTGCTTTGAATACGCAAGTGCGCGTCCACACACACACACACACATACACACACACACACACACACACACAGATAACAATACATCTGACAAGATAAGCAGCCGCACAGAATGTCAGGTATGAGTTCTACACTGTGTGAGGGACAAAATGGTATTTATGAGTCAGACACTGTTTGAGGAACAGAGATAATTATGGGTCTGACACTGTGTGGGGTACACAGAGATAATTATGGGTCTGACACTGTGTGGGGTACACAGAGATAATTATGGGTCTGACACTGTGTGGGGTACACAGAGATAATTATGGGTCTTTAGGATACACAGCAAAAAGTATGGGTCTGACACTGTATGAGGCACAGAGATAATCATGGGTCTGACACTGTATGAGGCACAGAGATAATCATGGGTCTGACACTGTATGAGGCACAGAGATAATCATGGGTCTGACACTGTATGAGGCACAGAGATAATCATGGGTCTGTTGGGGTACACAGAGATAATTATGGGTCTGACACTGTATGAGGCACAGATATAATTATGGGTCTGATACTGTATGAGGCACAGATATAATTATGGGTCAGACACTGTATCAGGCACAGAGATAATTATGGGTCAGACACTGTATCAGGCACAGAGATAATTATGGGTCAGACACTGTGAAACACATATAATTACAGGTCTGACGCTGCACACTGCATGTACACAGGGAGATAACTATGATTCTTACACTGTGTGACAACAGAGAAACAAGTTAGGGTCGCTAGAGCATGACTGACTTGAGGAAACCGCACCATAGTTTTGTCATATGCTGAACATACGTATAAGCTATTTCATTATTTGGAACAGAAAGATTCATCAATGCCTATGCATTTACACTAATTCTGTGTAAATCTATATTTGTGCTTGTTTCATTATTGTTTTGTCGGCTCTCTGTTTACAGATACAGAGAATACAGAATATGTTTTATGAAGTGTTGCTGACAAAATGCTTAACATATGTGCATACTTTATTATTGTTCACATTAATTTGCCTACATATTTCAATGTATGTTGTTATATTGTGTTTCAAATAATTTACCAACAGTTTTTGTCCTCACTTTGCCTTCCAAAATCAAAGCTGATCGGGCACACATGCACATGCACACAAAACACACACACAATTCTTTTTTGTACACATTCACACTGCACATTCTGACACAGATCATATGCACATGTAAAACATAAACATTTACAGTGTGTGTTTTGTTTTGTTTGCTTTTAAAAAAATTTTTTAATCAAGCTCTATTTTACACACTTATAATCTTGTCCTCGTCGAATATTTATCAGACATCGCACAACAATTGTTTACTACTGCATATACATTTTGTTAATTATATACTGCTTTTTTGCCAGTAAAACGAGGTTGTTTAATCAATAAAAAATAGGGCAGAAAAATTTATATATATATCAGTTATATAAAAAAAGATATATATATATCCCTTGTACATACTTTCTGAGTACCTTCTACAAAATATCTATGCCCATTCATAGTGCTAAGATCTTTTTTTTTAATTCATGGCCACAGTTTTAATCAAACATCCATTCTGATGACTGGATACAACAGATAAATATTGATTCTACCATCATGGTCATTACTGTCACATCATCAACATCATTGTTGCTGTTGTTATAGCTGATGCTGCTGTTTGTTTTTTTTTTGTTCTCATTCATTATTTTGTTGGTGCTGTGGCACTGCTGTTTCTTTTACTATCTCTCTTCCTGGGAATGTGGGGGATACGGGGGAAGGGGGAGGGGCGCAGAGAGAGAGCATACACTCTGTGTGTGATAAGGCATAGGTAGAGGATGGGGGGGGGGGGGGAGGGGTAGGAGGGTGAGCAGTGAATGAGAAAGAAAGAGTATATAGATGGGATACCTGGTTTAGCCATGACTGCTCATATGATATATTCAAGTCTTCATCATCTAAATTCACACTTCACGAATGCACAAATGACAGTGTGCTGGTCTTATTTCACACATATTATCATGATACAATATGTAAACAGAACAAGTCTGTTTTCTACTCCTCCTACTTTCTCCTTATATTCATTACTTTCCTTTTCCTCTTTCTTCTTCTCCTTGTCTTTCCTTCCGCCTTTTTCTGTTTTCCCAGGACATAGTGAGTGTTTAGACCTAATGGGAATAATTCATAATTACATGCCACAATTGACAATGATCATCTCAAATACAGATCTAGTAACTGAATGTTTAAAAAAAATGTGAACAACAGTTCAAACTGACATAAGATTAGAATTAACTCTTTCATCCCTGCAGCACGGTTTTCCGGTTTACAGGAATTTTACCCTTCATTCCTGGAGGCTGGAAAACCGTGCAGCAGAGAATTCCCCCTTTCCTTCCTGACGCCCGGAAAATCGGTTCTGGCGGTAAGCGCTTTGAACTTCCTGCGATCATCAGCGCGCGTCTTCTATCCTTGACTGGGTCACTTGCGGGGCTGTGTTTATGAGTGGAATGGATGCCAGACACCCCCCTCTCCCTCCCTAGGCCTGTGGGAAAGTGGGCGCCGCTACATTCTTGCCGATGTGCTGTGTAGACACACGGACACAGAAAAATAGAATGTGTAGAAAGTTCGGATTCTGACCAGTTTTTACAACGCTCTAACAGATAATGATTTCGATCTGTTTCAAATGACTGACGAGGAGAGAGTGCAATTAGCTGTTGCTACAGAAGCACAGATAGCGGGTGATGAAAAGTTAAAAAAGTAACAAGTGTGAAAATAGTGGTGTATACTTGTGCAGTAACTGGCATGACTGCTTCAAGGTATATCACACATGCGTCACCTTTGTGTGGCATATTACCTGACGATTGTGACACGGACATGCGTATTTAGAGACAATATCGTTTCTGAATAGTTTTTGTTCAAGAACTGTGTAGATAATGATCTGATTCTGGCTCAGTGACTGCTAGTGTAGTGAAAGGCATATATTCTCTTTGAGACAAAGTTCAAATCATTCATGTGATGAGGACAATAGTAGTGACAATTGTGACAGTTTTTCATGGATATGACTAGCAGTGTGGCACTGAGATACATATGAGGTGCTACTCGGTGAGTACCTGCATGATGTGCATACTCTGCAAGCAAAACACTGTCCTGCATGTGGTACGTACTTGTATGCATTGTAGTTGACTCCAAAGTCACCTGTTTTACACCTGAGTGTCACCAGATATGTCACCCTATAGTGTCAACAGGCTCACAGACAACTTCTCACATCAATTATGTACACAAAAGTATACGACAATCTTATTGTACTGTAATGAGCTGCGTTGCCGTAAGCCTCCGAAATAAGTACCCTGCTTCATACTTTCTTTCTCTTCTCTAAATCCAGGAATGAAGGGAATATGCATATGGTAGGAATCTCAGAACAAGGGGGAGTAATAGTTCAAAGAAAAATAGGAACGAAAGAGTTAATGCAAGGAGCTGCTTTTACATTTATTTTTCATGTTTCAAAAAAGTAAAAAAGGAAATGGCCAAGAAAAGAACACAAAAAAGAAAGAAATATCTATCTGTCTGCCTGTCTGTCTGTCTGTCTGTCTCTCTCTCTCTCTCTCTCTCTCTATATATATATATATATATATCAGACTAACTTTTATGACTTGCCATAAAAACCCAAACCAAGAATCATTAAAATGCAAATGTTCTGAAAATGAGTTTGTAAACATTATTCAAATACCATGAACAACTGAATATCCAGCTCTTTTATCTTGATGTTAGCTGGAAGTCAAAGGGAAACAAATGTATTTGTTCGGCACTCTAAATCTGTTGAAACTTCACACACAGATACAAAATGTGCAACTGGTGCACACATTTCCTGACACTGACATTCATGGTCAAGACTTAAATATATTGATCAGTCTTTTCTACATTTTTTTCATTTCATAACCTTCTTACAAGGCTAAACACACTCAGTGACATCAGCAACAAGTCAAACTCAAGTTCACCTATAATATCGTCTTCAATAAAGATCAAGACGTAACATCAGCAAGACAATATGTGATGTTGCATGAGCTTGAGAAACCACTATTGCTAACATGATCTTGGTCAACTTGTCAATTCATATCAAAGATATATTTTTTACAGGGAATCTGCACACAAACTTTCTCAGCAACGTACGATTTTGCACCAGTTATTGCTCTGACACTTGTTTTTACAACATACAGCAGTATCATGCATATTACATGCTTGTCTAAGGCAGATGCTCCTTACTGATCATTTGGAAACATCTGGAAACCTGTCAAATCATCATCCAGTCCTACCATACCATGAATCATTCTCTCCTGACCATTTGATTCTTCCACAAATGATTTCTGTCATTTATGAAAGGAAATGGTCTGTGTATTTGAAAATAAAAATGGAAAAGAAATATGAGAATTTATCGTGATGTACAGTTGTGTGATGACCGAGTTTCATACAGGCTGTTGATTCCTTTTAGGCCTTGAGTAATGGAGCAAATAAACGATTATGCTAGACAAGAAAGTACATGGTAAAGTCACCCATGCTTTGTAAAACAAAAACAAAAAAAGACAAACAAAAAACAACAACAAACAAAAAGAAAAAACAACAACATCAAGGTGGCTGAATAGAAATCTAAAGCTAGTTCCACTTTGTTGGACGGAAAATCCGGAATCTGTTCTTTCCTATGTATGTCTGAACAACGCAGAGGCAGATTGCATGCTGATATGAAGTGTGCGTCTGTGTACTGCATGTGTGAGAGTGAGAAAGAGTGACTGTGAGGGGGGTGGGGGAGGAGGAAGAAAACTGGCATTTCAGACACAGAAAGAGCAGCAAGCCAAACTCAACACACCATGAGAAACAAATATTTTGGAAGCAGTATAATAATTCAAGAAAGTGAATAATAGTTTAGATTTGAAAGAAACAAATAAAAACAGTGATTAACAGGATCATACACAATATTCAGATAAGCCAGGTTTGCAGTTCATTTAATCACTAACAATAAAACAATTAATAAACCATCCAACTGTATTATCATTACAAGCTGTAACTTGTAATAAAAAAATAAAAAAACTTAACTGAAGCAGCAAACATAATAAAGCTGAGCCGTCAAAATCAACTCACACAAACCACAATTTTCAACACCTGTTCTACTCAGTTTCCAGGAGTCTGCTCTCGATATAGAAAAGTATATTATTTTGAGCACAAGTCATAAGTTCACCGATATGAAAATACGCCTTCATCACTCTGCCACCAAAGCACTCAATTCAATACCAAAAGCGATAACTATTAATCTTACTTATCAATAAGCCAACTTCTTTACTGCCCCACCAAAATAACACCCAATTCTATTTTGGTTTGTAGAGAATTATCTTATAATCGCAGAACATCATTTCTGTGTTTATATCTGATCAGCTGTATCCAGTAGCAACAGTGTACATTGCAATCATGATAACTTATGAAGTCAAACGAATGGAAAACAGATCACCAGTAAACAAAGCCATGGGAGAACAAACTAACAATTCCCTCAAAGGTCCAGAAACAGAGAAAACAATGGCTGAGCATGCATTAAGGATCAAAACAAAACAATCAAACAGGTACTAATGGCCACAGAGAGCATGTACAGCTGACAGTTAAAGCAGAGCATCTTCAGCTACCAACCACCTTTCTTACTTTCTTAGCAATTACCAATGGCTGTGTGGTGTGTGTGTGTGTGTGTGTGTGTGTGTGTGTGTGTGTGTGTGTGTTGGAGCTCATGTACATCTATGTGTATTTAACTGTGCTTTCATATCTGTGAAACTGCATGTTTGTTGCATATCTGTTATGCATGTGTGGGTGTATGTGTGAATGTGTGTCTTCATGTTTTACATTTATTTGCTTATTTATCATCATTGTTGCCTTGTTTATTTATTTTTTATTATTATTATTATTACTACTACCTTTTTTATATTATAATTATCATTTATTTATTTATTTATTTACTTATTTATGTACGCTTATAGTTGACTTCATCAAGTTTTTACGCCTTATACATATTATTAGTAGTGGTAGTAGTTTTTTTTATGTATTTATCTATTATTTATTCACCTGTTTGTTTTTTGTTGTTGTTTTTTCTCAAGACCTGACTAAGCGCGTTGGGTTACGCTGCTGGTCAGGCATCTGCTTGGCAGATGTGGTGTAGCGTATATGGATTTGTCCGAACGCAGTGACGCCTCCTTGAGCTACTGATACTGATACTGAAAAAAAACCAGCTTTACTGTGACAGAGACTAGTATGCTGTCTTGATCAATGTCTTGGGTTTCCATTTGTCCCAAACCCTGTCTCATGAACTATACTTTTTATAAATACTAAGACAGTATAAGTCAATAATGATGACATGATTTATCATTGCTTTAAGTTCAGTGATTGCTGAATACTTCACATCATAAATAAGTAGCTCCCATTCCTGTCAGGGGCAAAAGGAGATGGGTAGGAACCCACTCTTTGCGCTGCAATACCCTTTCCATAAAATTTTCACATGTGAATGTGACAAAACACATACTTCTACTACCGTTTTTCCCCAGTCAAGGTAACTAAATGCTGCAGCAACTTCATGACTTGAATTACAGATAATTAAGTTATGTGAAGCTGACAAATGATCCAGACAGAATCTGACACAAAATTCAGGTAAGAAATAAAAAAAAGAATTTTTAAAAGAAGCACCACCATTTTCAACAAACAAAAGGTTATGCATTCTTTGAAACATTATTTTTAAAACAAAGTAACAAAAGAAAATCATTAAACAGATAAATAAAGAATCTGCAAAACATATACACCATCTTCCCAGCAAAATAGAACTTAAAAAAGTACAAAAAGAGAAGAATAGGATGGGAGTACGTTTCTAAAAGAAGCATTTCTGACATCAAACACTCCTCACTGAAGTATATCGTTACTGGAGGTTAGAAGGCAGATGGGAAGTCTGACTTAGCAATATCAGAAAACAGCAGATCTGATGTGCAACAGCAATCTGAATGACTCTGAAGAAAAAGTTTTTTTCTCCAAAGGAGAATTTCCACATCTGACAATTTCACAAAGACTGTATATCATAAATATTCAAACTTTGGCAAAGAAAGGTGTACATCACACATCAAAAATGGGACATACACACACGTGCAGCATGCATGTAGACACGCTACATAAATCATGCAAACACACACAAACACACACACACAAAGAAAAAAACAACAACGACAAAACTTCTCAAAAATCTTAAGAACAAAACTTGTCAATGATTTATCATACAAAACTAACCAAAGAATCACATAACTTGAAAGGTACACAACCAATACACTACATCGAAATTGGCTGGAACTGATTGCATCACCCACAAAACCAATCATTGAACAACTATCTAAACAACATGTTTGCCTGGTGGCTAGAAGAACAGACCCGTCTCTGAGGAACAGCAGAAGAAACAATTTGAATGAACAGTGTTTTTCATCACAGCTGAAATCACTATATGAGTATAGTTCTGCAAGTATATTACAAAGAGGAAAAAGCAAAAAGGTCAATCATAATCACCTCTTCCATTTAAAACAAACAAAAAGTGGTTTCATATTGAAACATTCCAATGCGTATATGCAGAATTTTATCAATTCACATATTCAAGAGAACTTATTAAGCCATTTTCTTGAATATGCTTTAAAAAAAATCATATGGATACACAAGAGAAGAGTGCTATATTGGTAACATTGGTAACAATCAAATGGTAAAATCACCAACAAGTCCGTTGTACAGAGCTGTATGTCTGTATGGCAGCAGGCTTGCAACTGGGAACATGTCACGATGAAGTCTGCAGGAACTGGATGCCATTTGGAATACAATCCTCTGAAGGCACTAATGAGGATAATCTGTAACATCAATCAACACACAATCATCTGAAGGTACTAATGCGGATAATCTGTAACATCAATCAACACACAAACATCTGAAAGTACTAATGATAATCCTCTGTAACATCAATCAACACACAATCATCTGAAGGCACTAATGAGGATAATCTGTAACATCAATCAACACACAATCATCTGAAAGTACTAATGATAATCCTCTGTAACATCAATCAACACACAATCATCTGAAAGTACTAATGATAATCTGTAATATAAATCATCACACAAACTTCTGAAAGCACTAATGAGGATAACTGGTAACATTAATAAACACAAAATCACACATACACGTATCACCTTTATCAAGATCATCAAAATGTACATAAAAGCAAAAAGATAAATAGACTATGCAAACACATTAGCAAACACAACCAGACAAGTATACACATGCAAAAAAAAAAAAAGTTCATAACCGTTTGATTCTTTTTAAGAATAATATTGCGTATTTCCCTAAAAATTAGCAGACTCAAAAAACAATGAGTAAATAACACATGCTGAAATAAGCACATTACAAAATGGTATGTTAAAATTATCCGAGTGACAGATAAATGTAACAAAGCTGTAGAAAATACTGTAGTAACAAAATATACATAATGGCATAATCAAACCAGATGAAAAGTTCTTAAAGTACAGCTAGACTGATGTGCAATTAATTTTGATTTTGTTGTTGCTTTTTTTACCTTTTTTTTCTTTTTTTCCCTGTTTTTTCCTTGTGCTTGGTTGGTTCCAAAAATTTTTAGGTGATAATTTCACATCTTTTCACATAATAGGATAACAATCTGAATGACTCCAAATTAGGAAGCAGAACACTTCTTTTTGAACAAGAACACTTGGGGAATACTGAACAGTCACAAAGTTTTTATTTGAAAGTTAAATTTCTATGAAAAAAAAATCATTCATAAAAATATACTATGAAATAAAAGAAACCAGCAAAACAATCAAATACAAAAACAGAACAAAGCAAAACAAAAACTACAGACTGAAAGGTCACTCACAACCAGGCTGCGTGAACCCCCCAGGGCCAGGGGGAGGGGCAGGATAGCCTCCTGGAGGGGCTGGGGGCGGAGGGCCTGCAACACACACACACATACACATATACAAAATGTAAAGGAGCAGACGCCTGTCCTTCCCATGAAACCAACGTGCTGGTCAGGCCTTGAGCAATGAACAGACAGAGTTGAGTATATTTGCAAATATTGGTGAAAAAATCAACAAAAAGCAAAAACAACAACAAAATGCGTGCTCATGCATGTATGTGCACGTATGCATGTGGGTGTGCACTGTGTGTCTGTGCATGCGTATATGCACAAGTTTGTGTGTGTAAGTTTCAGATTAATGTATAAATATCTCTTTCACACATTTCTGTTTTTTCTACCTGACAAGACAAACAGCTAACCCTAACTCAAATGAGACACACATCTTGTAGACCAGAACCAAAGGACCATTTCCGAATGGAAGGGATAAAACTTCATGATTCAGTCTCTGGTTGTGTAACATCTTCCATTAGGTGAATACCATTCTTTTAATTAATCACATATACAGTTATAAATGAGATTTTCTGCCTTTCTCTTTATGTGATACACATTGCTTTGTTCTGTGAGAATACTGTATCATGAAGAACACAAGACAGCCTCCTCATCCCCTATCAGTTCACACTCATTTTTCCAAATTTTATTCAGAAACCTGAAACTGGTTACTAGCTCTGTTCCAGGCAGACAAAGTTTTCTGTTTTAATCAAGCTCTCCCAAACTTTGCCTATTCCTGCATTGATTAGTTTTGTTGTTGTTGTTTTTTGTGGGGGGTTTTCTAGTTAATTCTACTATCAACTTCACTCACTCCTGCATAAATTTGTTGTTGGTTTTTTTTGGGTTTTTTTTTTTGTCGTTAGTTGTTTTGTTTTTTTACCTCTGTCTTTGGCTTCCTTTGTGATCAACACAAAAGGCATGACATTCAAAGACAGATGGTGTGTGTGCTTTCATTGTTGTGGCTGCTCTCCAAATAAATGTTTTTTGCCTGTACCGACATTGCTACAGTACTTATACCTAAGCTTCCCTTCCTTTCGAAACACATGTTATATCAACAGAAATCTCAGTAAATTAATATAATAGAAGAAAGGAAAAGAAAAGAAAGGTTTACTGTCACTGCTTCACTGGTTGCTCTTCAGAACAAAGAATAATTATTTGTTCAGAGAATTTTCACAAGATTTCTTTTTGGGGGTGGGTGTGGAGGGGTGGGGGGGGTGTTTAATGAATCAGACAGACCTGTCAAAACATCCCCAATCATTTTCAAGGTGTCAAAGCATGTGGACTGTTCCGTATATCCTACCCTACATCTGTGGCATATTTTTTTTTAACAAATAATGATAAGAAAAAGGAGAAATAAAGAAGAGGGAGCAGATGGCCTAGCTTCACAAAAACCCAGCACGTGGATAAGATTGCCACATCATCATTTCCAAAGAGCCCTGTGGAAATCTCACCTTGGCCAGGGTACCCTCCATGATACGGCTGCTGTCCAGGAGCACCGTAAGGGGCAGCCTGAGGTGGGGGGTAGGCGGCCTGGGGAGGGGGAGGGGCATGGCCTGCAGGGTACGCCCCTGGGGCACCATAGGCTCCGGGAGGGGCACCATAGGCTCCAGGAGGCGCTCCATAGGCTCCTGCAGGGGGACCATAGGCTCCTCCGTGAGGCATGCCATGAGGCATGTGACCATGTTTGCCTCCGTGCTTCCCTCCGTGTTTTAAATAGTATGGCATGCCTCCCCATGGCTGTTACAGATGCATTTTAAACACTGATTATTTCTATAACTGATGGAAATTGATCAAATTGATTTGACTATGCTAATTTCGAAAAAGGAAAAAAAAAACACAAAGAAAAAAGGAGAGAAAAAAATTTACATAGGGAGACAGAATGTCAGTGTGTGTGTGTGCGAGTGTATGTGCGCACGCTAGGCGCAAAGTAGTGACACAGAAATTTCTTTTCTGTGCACCTGTATACAAGCATCTTTCCTCCTTGTCTGCTTTTTAATGTAGTGTTTCTGGACTGATTGTATGGGAATGAACAAGTGCATTACATGAATTGTCCTATGAAGAGTTCTTTGCTGCAGATGTTTTTGTTCAAGTATTCTACAAAATAATTTGATATTCACTTACCGGAACAGTGCCTGGAGGGATCTTACCCTGAAAAAGAAAAGAAAAAAAGCATGTATTATTATCAAATTGTAAATTGCCCCATGAAAACAAGTTTACTGGACATCAAATTTCTTCTTTTTGATATTTACATAGTTCCTGAAATGCACATTTCTGTCAAGCAAAATGATTTAATAAAATATTTTGACAATTTCCAATCATTTGAAGGAAAGAAAAGAAAAAAAAACAAGAACAAACACAGACACACATAAAAACACAAGCTCAGAACACAGCCTGAGCCATCTACATGAAATGCTTTGATACCTTTTTCATCTTTTTCTTCCATTTTTTGCGCATCTTCTTTTCGTGCTTTGGTAGATGTTTCCAGTCATCATCTGAAGAGTCAGAGCTGCTTGAAGATGAGCTGTGTTTTCCATGCTTATGTTTCCCCATACTGACTCAGTGACTGCTCACACTTTGAAATCAACCAGTTGGAATGATGATGAATCTGTAAACAAAGACAAAACAATGTAGTCTGGCACTCAAGCTACCGAAAAGAATCATATAATAATAATAATACAAGCATGCAGCAATAGCATGGGACCCCTACCACCAAGGCGATGCTGACAAGATCAAAAGAATACAACACTGAGCAGCACGTTTCATCTAGGGAGACTACAGAAATAAAGAACCCCGCTGTGTCTCATGCTGAAAGATCCACAGCTTCTAAGCCTGCAAGAGAGACAAGAAGACCTCCGTCTCTCTTTCTTAAAACAAGTGGTTGTGGGGTCTGTGCTGACTTTACCACCTGGCCAATTCACAAAAGAACCGGCAATAAACAGATGCCACTTCCAGCCTAGGCGCTTTGCTGACTTTGTCTCCAACATCACCAGAGGTCAGCCAGGAAGAACAACAGAACATTAGAGGTTCCAGAAACAAGAACTGAACAATTTAATAACACTTTCTTTGTATGAACAGATGTGGACAGGAACAATCTGAATGACGACCAGCTGCTGGCAAGGGCACATGTGAGCTGTGTAGAAGCTCCACAGCCAACACCCCCCCACCTACCCCCCCACCCATTGATACGACTAGGCTCCTACAATGTACCCCATCAAAGTCAAAAAGACACAAAATACAAATGGTTCTGTCAAAATCTTATATTTATCTCAGTCATCTTTCTGCATACATACACACACACTCTCTCTCTCTCTGTTTCACTTTTGTTTATTTATGGGTTTCATTTTTTGTAGCAAATTAATGAGAAAGCAATAGGGAAACTAGTGATAACATGAGGCATGGGTGTGGTGGGGAAGGAGGTGGACAGACATTAAACAAAAGGACACACACACACACTTGAAAGTATGGTGCTTGAGGCCTCAGTGTGAGGCCTGTTCATCATCAAGGCTTGTTACCTTACTCTGGCTAGGTCTGGTTGTTCTACCTAATCATGGCAAAGTGGGTTGTACACTGTTCCAAAGTTGCCCAATGGGCACTGAGTCTGGACTTAGAGCAGTTCACCATTGGTGCTGTGACCACCTGATCTGGGAAGTTATTCCAGGAGTTGATGACTAGTTCTGTGAAGTGGCTGCTTCTGATGTGCAAAGTTCTTTATCCCTTGAAAAGTTTTAGATTGTTACCCCTTGTATCTCTTACCATCAACTAACTGGAACTTGGGATTCTCCACTTTGTAGTTGCCATGGATGACAACTAGCTTATTCAAGTCTTTCAAGTCACTAAGGGCATATGGGGATGTGGAGAACAGCTGGATGTTCACATGTATATATATGTATACTGAGAGACAGACAGACAGAGACTGAGAGAGAGAGAGACAGACAGACAGAGAGAGAGATTAGTTGCTTGGTTACTTTCATATCTTGAGAGCCTACTGGGCCACAACTGATAAAAATGAAACACACGCACGCACGCACACACACACACACACTGTATCTTTATCAACTGATAATGTAACAGTTCACATGACCTGGACTGATGGAAACTCCCATCTCTTAACACAGACACCAACAGTAACCCTGGTGTCTATGCTTTGAGAGAAGGCCTGACATCAGGTCGACTGACCTGTCGATGTCCCATTACCTTTTAATTTGTCTGTGTAACTTTGTATACAACATGTCAAATTAGAAGCAGCGCTGCCGTAAACATAAGCTGATCAGCATGAAAATCAGATCGCTCACTGATTAAAACTAGTGATGCGAGATACGTCAGTATCACGACATTATTTTCGGTGAGGTACAAATAATCGGCAATACTTATACAGACATTTATTCACAAAATTAACATAATTATATGCTCAGCATCAATATTTTCAAAATAGAACCCCATCAAAACGTACAATTACTAATCAGAAAGGTGTTGAGCTTCCACTCAAGGGGTCCGTCCCAGTCGAAGGAGATGTAGGCCTACCGGAAGTTTCAGGAATGTTTGGAAAGAAAAGACAACGCTTTCGTGGATCCCAGTGACACGTTTCCGTTCAAACACGAATGAAACGTGCTCTCTCTCTCTCTCTCTTGAAACAAAGCAGTGATACAAATTGTTTTTTAATGGTGCCAGGTGACCCGGTGCATGTTCTAACAAACACGTTCACAAACTGGCTGACACACCGCCTGGCCGCATAATTCACGCACACACGTACCTCACAGTTTGAACGCAATTGAAAAAAAATGAAAAAAAGATGAGAACACTTGCGCCACCGTACTATGCTGTGCGCCTGCCACTTTGTACAACATTCGCCACGCACACACAAAATTAATACGGGCGAGCGCGCGCGCGCGCGCACACACACACACACACACACACACACACACACACACTAACAAATGTTATTCTCTACTCAGTGGAGAAAACGTGCTGGAATCATGTCAATAAACTAAAACAGGAGGCTGACCCTAACAGAGAAAATGCTACAAAACTGATCGCATGTTTTCTTTAAAAATGAAAGGACATCACAGTAGCAGTGGATCACCAGTCTGGTATACAGACTACGACTAGATACCATAAAAACAAAATATACTTCAAATGTGATTTGCATTTATGGCCGCAATAAAATTACTCCCGTGCATATCATCCATAATGTGAACAGTTAAAACCATATTTACCTATTCCATTTATAAAATCTGCAGTTCCATCTGCTTCCATAAGAAATGTCTTATATGATAATCAACAAGTGTTTGAAATAGTTCAGAGTTTTGGAGCCCAGTTAATTGATTCTGTGTTGTAATTCTACTGGTTGGCTAGTTATTTTGTTTTATCTATATCCTTCTGTTTTTTCTTTTTCTTACTTTTTTTTATTTTTTTAATGCTAATTGAGGAGAGAGGAACTGGGAAAGATGTGATATAGTTTAAGGCATGGGTGGGGTGGGGGAGATGATAGAGATTTTCGTCTAATATCACAAATGTGGATAGACGTTAAGCAAAAGAACGAACGAACTAACATTGTAACAGTAATGATTATTATAACAACAATATAGAATCAGAGCCTTCAGTCTCTACGAGCAAAACATAACGTACATTTGCAAAGGAATGAGGGGGGGAAGAGGGAAGGGGAGATTGCTTTGTAGTGTGTTGTAGTATCGTTGTAATAAAAAGACGAGTTATATACCGGAAGTGGAAAAGACACTGTACACACGTGTTGTGACAGTTTATGTGGGCAGTGTGTGCAGAATGGCTCCTTTGAAAAAGAAGTAAGTACATTTTTATTGAATAACATCAAATACGTGTGACTGATGTAAGAAAAGTCTGCTATTCAGAAGTGTGATTTTTGGCAAAAGGACAGATTGTTCAGTGAGAAAGAATGTTGTTTTTTTCTGTATGTTCTGCTCGTGACATTTTTGGAAGCTCCTGACACACGAAAGATTTTAAATTCTTAGGTTGAAACTTTGATCTATTATCTTGCTGTGCTGACAGGCATTTTGGTAATAGTTTTGCCAAAACGTTTTCTTTAATTTTGCGACTAACAGCACACTATCACCATCGTGTGTCCGCCTTCAGGTTCCATGGACAGTTCCATCTTCAATGGTTCTTGATGGCAGTTGTTCCACACTGTAATGAGGGTCTCAATTACTTATACGTATAGGCACTGGCATAAAAGCCAAACATATGTATATCACAATGTACACCACAGTATGTGTATGAGTCACTGTGTGTGTTTCTCTGTGTGTGTGTGTGTGTGTGTTTTCAAAGAATTTAACTTCTGGATATATATATATATATATATATATATATATATATATATATATATATATATATATATTATAAATATGATGTAGTAAAAAATATTAAAATTGTTTGAATCTCAACATGTGGGAGTACATTGATGTGTCTATGTTTAATAAAACTATTATTTTTAGTATAACTTACTAAGATATAACTAAGTAACTTCAGTAAGTCTATCTCTGAGCTTTGTTAGTAATAGTACTGTTACTGTGATAGTACAAAACTACAAACTTGTACTTCTTGCAATAGATTTCTGAATTACTGGCCTGTAGTGACTTTTTACATTATTTCTTTCTTATCTCACCCTGGCTTATAAATTGATATGATAATGTGCATTTGTTTATAATCATCCTTTATCTCTGAAAGCTCAGGACAGTTTTCATAAGAGAAAATGTTATAAATTACATGAACCACTCATCTGACTCAAGGCCTCTCTCTCTTTGTCTGTCTGTCTGTCTGTCTGTCTGTCTGTCTGTCTCTCTCTCTCTCTCTCTCTCTCTCTCTCTCTCTCTCTCTCTCTCTCTCCCTCTCTGTCCCTCCCTCCCTCCCCATTCTCATTTTCACTGAGTCTAAAGATACATGGTTAGCTCATTGTCCAGGAAAGCTGAAGCCAACTGGACGCCGTATTGTTACTCATATCTGGCCGTCATTCCGTTGAGATGTCATCTGCTAACTGGTTGTACTTTCTGAATTGGAACTGTGTATCTTCAATGAAATCGTGTTATGCTTGCCCCCACGACATACCAAATGTTGTGTCTTGAGTGATATCTTCCAATAGTTTATTTACTAAAGTTGTAACAGGGAAACAGTGCAGTGACACGTACACAGGAATGTCAGCTGAATTAATGCTGTGAGCAAGTGAAAGGTTGCCGTGAAGCAGTCATTGTAACCAGCTGAGCACTCAGCTACATTACGTGAAGTTACCGCTTTGTGCTATCCTGACACGAGTAGTAAAATGGCTGATCGAACACTTCTGCTGGCTTCAGTTAGCAAACGGGCTCAAAGAACCTTTAACTAGAAGGCATGCGCTATCCACCTATTTTTAGATAGTTATTAATTGTCTCATTCCTCATACATGTATGCAGAGTGAGTTAGCAGGCATAGGGCAGTGTTGGACTTCTTGGAGAAGTGGGAAACTAAGAGTGTTTATCATTATGACAGGTTCAGTAAGCCTAAGATGAGTTTTATTGAAGATGAAGAGCAAAAGGCAGAGACACAGTCGCATGAACAGATAAGATCATGATGTGGTAAGTTAGTCAAGACCTAAGGAGCAGCAAAGAGGAAAGAGCATTGATTCACCATAGATTCTTGTATTGACAAGAGGAATATTCTAAGTTAACAGAGAAAGAGCGGAGAGTTCTTGAAGAAATGAGAGCAATGGTGTCAGAAGGATAGACAGGTCAAGTGGAGTGGAAAGCAGAAACACACAACTTTGTATAAAAAGTTTCGCTTCTAAAGTTCAGTGGGAAGCCAGTGCAGAAATACACAAATTTGTATTTCAACTAATTTTACCAAGTTTCACTTCTAGTTCTATGGGGAGCCAGTAGTATGGAAGAGATACGAAATGTGATCAGTATGTGGGACTCTGAGTCAGATGGACAGCATTGTTTTGAAGTTTTTGAATTCACTGAAGAAGATCATGGGGATAATCTATGAAAAGAGAATTATAGCAGTCAGTTAATGACAGCACAAAAGTGGAAATAGAAGTTTTTGTAGAACATTCCAGTAGAATGGTACTGATGAACAGAGTTGAATCTATCGAAGTCCACAGTTAACTGTATATCAGGTTAACTACCTGAGTGAGCATACACAGGTTTAAGTCAAGAAATGAGAATGACTCCAGTTTTCCTTGTTGATTTAGAATACAAAACTGAACTGTGGCATTACCAACCACAAGAGAGGGAATGCGGCAGATGTGGACATTCTTGAAGAGGAAATAATTAGACTTTTTTCATAGCTTCAGTTTTGTCATCATATTTGGCATCACCAACCACAAGAGAGTCATTGAAAGAGGCAGATGTGGACATTTTTAAAGAGAAGATAATCGTAGCTTTAGTTTTGTCATCATTTAGCTTGAACTTGTTGAATGTCATCCAGAATTTAACATAAAAAATGCAGTCTTCCTGTTTACCACTCAGTAACTGAATTTGACCTGTGTCGAATTTTTGTGCAGCTTGGCAGTTATTCAGAAATTTGAGGCCTTCTACACTGGAGGAAACATCCAGGTAAGTCATCATCTGAAACACAAACAGAATAGTTTGGCTCGTTTCTTAGATGAATCTTGAGAGTAAATATAGCTTTTTAGGTTTTTGATTGATTGATATGGATACTTTTATAGCACCTGTCCTCGGTCGGAGACCAAACTCTAAGCGCTTTACAAACACGGGGTCATTTGCACAACACACTGCCTGCCTGGGTAGAGCCAACTAACGGCTGCCACTGGGCGCTCATCATTTGTTTCCTGTGTCATTCAATCACATTTCAGGCACGCACACATACATGCTCAGACAGACATATGACATTTTAACATGTTAATAGTTTATCAATGATTTTTTTTTTAAGCCAGTTGATTAACATAAATAAACCTGTGTTAAACTTTTGTGCCTCCCCCTCCTCCTGTGCCCTACCTCTGCAAAACCTCTGCCTCCTCTATCCCTACACTACCCTTCCTTATTCACTGATTCAGCCCCTGTCCTTATTTTAATTTTTATCTTTATTTTATTTCATTTTTTAATGCAAACGAAGTCAATGTCACATGTAATCAATCAGTCTCAGTTGTCTGTATCAGTGTATCATTTTATGTCTGTCTCTGTTCTTGTGTGTTCATCATGGTAAACTTTAACGTTGGTATATATGTCATGGCCCAGCTGGTCCGATTGTTGTCTATACTTTGGTCAGGTTTTGCTTGCTTCCCCTTTTTTTCTTTTTTTCTTTTTTTTAAGCAGATGTGGTATGTTATGTGTTGATAGCTTTGCATGCTATTTTACTTTTTCTTGAAACTGAAACATTGACAGTAACATTTTGCCAGCAGAACCACAATTGAATTAAGCATTCTGTCATCCTGTCACCATCATGCAGTTCAGTCAGAACTTCATCTGACTCTAGTGCCAGTTCTTTTTTGTCTGTCACTTGAGTCAGTCTGGACACATTCTGCACAAAGATTGATATGTTCTGTTATATTGAGAAGTTTTAGGAACGTGGCACATGATTAGTTCACAATTGCTTATTTGATATTTGATCAGATATTCATATTGAAAGTGTTCAGATGCCCCTTGGACGATGGAGTTTATATTTAAATTTTGTTACATTGGTCTTAATTCTAACTCTGGAAAAACAGTATTGTATACCTATACATCACTCTTTTGGTGTAATTTTATACAGACAAATTTCTTTGTCTGACAGATGCAGACAGACATTGAGAGAGGGGTAGATCACTAGATGTTTTCTCTTTTTCACTAGTTTATTATTTAATTACAGATCAGCAAGGATGGACAGTTCATGTTTTGTGGCTGTTCACAACAAGTCAAGGTCTTGGAACTGGAAACAGCCAAGACAACATGCACCATTGGTCAGGTAAACACTGTTTCTCTTCTTATTTTGACCGTATTTATTCATTGTTTGTTATCCTTTTTTTTCATAGTTTATTTTGTATTTCTATTGTTATTTTATCTGCTAATTGCTTTTTTATATATTTATTTCTATAGATTCATTTATTGATTGATTGATTTATTTGTTCATTTATTCATTTCATTTGTTATTTTTATAATTTTTATATTTATCTTGATATATAAGTTTATATTTTATTTTATTTTATTTTCCCTCAATGCTTGACTAAAGGCGTTGGGTTACGTTGTTGGTCAAGCATTTTGATCTGCTTGGCAGATGTGGTGTAGCATATGGATTTGTCCAAACGCACTGATGCCTTCTTGAGTAACACTGAACTGATTATTATCAATGTGATCAGCTCCCTTTGTTAACGTGACTGAGATTAGTGAAAAACACCACATTTTGTTTCTTCCTTGTATTTCATCTTCTTTATCATGAGATAAGGTGTAACATTATTTCTGTTATGTTTATTGGCAGTTTGCCTTTGAGTTTGATCATCAAAATGCATTGACTGGAAGTGGAACATAAAACCACTGACTTTGAGGGCTAAACCAAAGGCCATACTTTGAACTAAAGTATTGTGTTCTGTTTCTTCTTCCAGGAAGATGAAGAGCTGACTTCATTCTGTGTTAGTCCTGATGACCAGGTGAGTTCGGTGAAAAACAAAAAGAAATCCATCAGCTGCTATGACTTGGAGATTATTCTTGACCTCCAGTCTGAATAGAGTATTGCCAGAGAGGGAAGGGAAATTCTGAAATGCATTGCTCGCTGATTCTAGGGTGATGTGCTGACAATCTGTTGTGCCATATAGTAGCAAGATGCAAGTCAGAAGAAACTACAGTTACTCCTATTTTCTTTATTATACCTTTCTTTCATTTACAGTGTGAATATATGTCATTGATTAGAGTTTCTTTCCATTTCTTTATTTTTAAACTTAAAGAGCTCTACAAATGAGTTTTAATTTTCACTTTCTCAGCCAAGACTTCTTTGTTCTGTACATATATCAGACTCAAATTCAAAAGGCATATCACCACATTCGTTTTCACTTCAGGTATTTGTACTCCGATGTTTATCCCACACTTCTATTTTGTTCTGTTTTGTGTGGTTCTAGTTTTAATACTTATAATTCATGTAGAAGAAGTAACTTCACAGAATATGTGAGTATCTGTTATGAAGTGGATAGCTGCTGCTGCTTTTTTTTGCTTTTTTTTTTTTTTTTTTTTTTGAGGGGTGGGGGGGTGCAGGGGTGTGAAATATCAAAAAAGATTTTTTGTACCGCATCAGTGCATGGCCTCTTCTTTGTCCACAGTTTCTGGTGCTTGCGACTCAGAATTTACTGTTGAGAAAGTGGAAATGGAAAAATAAAGAACTGGTTCACACATGGAAGGTGAGTTCTATGCTTTTCCAAAGTTCTAGACATTATTGTGTTCTTGAATGATTTAAGTGTTTTGTATACAGTCAAATGTCAGTGTAATCAGTGTTAAATTGCAGAATAATTGGGAAAAATGTTATGCATATTTCTCAGAGCAGGCAGTCACAGTTCCTTTGAAACAAGACACTACCACACTACACTTCTGTTATCTATCTACATCATTGTTTACTTTGCTCTTTTTTCTTTTCTTTTTTTAGTTTTTGTTTTTCAAATATATTTGAATGTGTCAGTGTGTTGATAAGGTTCAGAAATGCTTGGAAGCTATATCAGGTAACTGTATTACTGAGCAGTATTCTTGTGTTTCATTGGTGGTTGTCATGTTGACAAAGGAAAGAATGTCATGGATTGCAGGCTCTCCACGCTACCCCAGTCATGTCCATGGGGTTCGACCCCACCTCCACCCTCCTGGCCACGGGGGGAAGCGACTGCCTCATCAAAGTGTGGGACTGTATTCAGCAGTACTGCACACACCACCTGCGAGGCCACACCGGTGTGGTCAGGTGAGCACCTGATTTTTCTTCTTAATCGTCTAAAAAGTTCTGTCCAACAGTCTCAAGACCATAGGGGCACCACTGATGACCTTGCAGCCGACAGGTGCAATAGCCGAGTGGTTAAAGCGTTGGACTGTCAATCTGAGGGTCCCGGGTTCGAATCACGGTGACGGCGGCTGGTGGGTGAAGGGTGGAGATTTTTATGATCTCCCAGGTCAACATATGTGCAGACCTGCTAGTGCCTGAACCCCCTTCGTGTGTATACGCAAGCAGAAGATCAAATACGCACGTTAAAGATCCTGTGATCCTTGTCAGTGTTCGGTGGGTTATGGAAACTCCGAAAATGGAGTATGGCTGTCTACATGGCGGGGTAAAAACGGTCATACACGTAAAAGCCCACTCGTGTGCATACGAGTGAACGTGGGAGTTGCAGCCCACGAACGCAGAAGAAGAAAAAGACCTTGCAGCCAGTTCTCAGTTTCTCCATGTACCTTGTCTCTCTCAGTCTCAGGCCTGTCCTTTCTTGGATATTGTCCTCACATCTCTTTTTTTTTTCTACCTCTCTTTCCTTCTCCTTCCTTGCACTGTGCCTTACAAGACTGTCTTGGCAAGTCCTGTTGAGATGTGTCCATATCTCTTCAGTTTGTGTTTCTTCATAGTGAAGAAACACAGTTGTTACCACTACTAGTTTATACTGCTGCTTGCCTCAGAATGTCTTTGAAGTTTTGTTTTCAGAGAAAAAGTCAAAATTTAGAGAGTATACTCAGTGCTTGTATTGTCAGTGTTATGTGGTAAACCTTGATGAAAAAACTTTGCTTGTTCAGACTTCTCATAGGAAAATTATTGGTAAATACAAACTTTCCCAAAGACTGAAGTGTAATCCTTACAAATGATATCCATGTTCTTGTTTTCTTCCTTTGCTTGTGTTTGTGTGTGTGTGTGTGTGTGACCTAGAGCCTAGACCAGTCATATGAGTTGAATCACTTTTGAATTTTTGCATGATCTAGCATTTGGAATGATACAAGTCTGTCTTTTCCTTTCTTTTTTTTCCCAGATTAGTACGCTTTCATCCTGACATAGAGCGATTGCAGCTGGTATCAGCAGCAGATGATGACACAGTACGAGTGTGGGATCTCAAAACCAGCACCTGTTTGGTGGTCAGCAGAGACCATTACTCTCTGGTCAAGGACTTATTCTTCACCAATAATGGACAGACTATGTACAGGTAAAATAGTTTCTCTGTGTTTGTTGTTTTTTTGTTGTTGTTCAACTTGTTGTGTATGTGTTGGGTTTTTTTGGGTTTTTTGGTGGGTTTTTTTTTTGGGGGGGGGTTGTTTGTTTGTTTTTCATATTCTGTCAGAATCTCATTTATGTATATTGTCTTATTAAGGCATAAATGACCCACACCGTTACTGACACATTTGATGGGGTATTGATCAGTCTTACCAACACTAGCATAGGATGGATTTTCTTTTCTTTTTTTTTTTCTTCAGCAAATGTGACTTTCTGATTTTCTTTGTACAGTATATCTCCACATACCAGTTGTTTTGAGTTTACTTTCAGGAATTCAGTTCAGAAACTAGCAGGCAGCTTCTGTTCTCTAAAATGTTCTACTCCGTGAACTAAAAACAATGCATTTGTGGATTCCAAATGACAAATAACTAAACAGGAGTTTTTGCACATTACAGTTGTAACGATGTGTCCATGATCAGTGTGTGAATAAATGCAGTGGGTGGTGCATAAGTGTCTGTGTGGTTTCATGTTTCTGTTCATTATGTCTGTGAGGTAATCAGGAAACTGCATGCGCTGAAGCGGTATGAACTGAAAATAATACATTATGTAAATTTCCAGTTTATGTAACTGAGTTTTAATGAAGACGTGTTGCATTTAGGATGCAACGAAGGAAATGTAGGTGATTGATTTGCTTGTGATAGTGACTATGATTTGTGTACAGCTGTGGGGGAGACAAAGTGGTCTGTGTGTGGGACATGAACAAGCTGAAAGTGATCAGAACTCTGCCAGTGTTTGAGGTATGTCATCTGGTTACTAGCTTACATTTGATTGCTCATATCATTGAGTACAGTTATAACTGTACTAGTACTAATGATCTGTCATTAGTTAATTAAGACATTTACTCTGTGCCTGTTGAGTGTATGCAGTATTTAACGTAATGAGTCAAGGGAAAAGCAAAGTTGGAAGACATATCTGCTTAAGTATCTTTTGTATGAAAAAAGAACAGAGTTGTTTCTGTCACTACTCTTCCTGCTGTAAATTTGTTTTTTCTGTCATTGTTGAAGACTGAAAAAAACTGCAATGTTATTGTGTATTGGAAGGAAACAAAACTTATGGTAGTGTGTGACAATCACTGGAAGCCAGAAGTTAGAGAAATTTGTGGAAGTAACTGACTGCTACAGTGCTATGTGATCTTTCCAGACAATATCAATAAAAACTTTGAGGTTTCTGTTATAATTTATTAGAGAATGGGCCAAACTGGTTATGCAGAACTTTTTCTGATTTAGTTTTGTTTTGGTTGTTCTTTTTTATGTGGAGAAAGGCAGAAATAATGCTCAGTCCCTAAAGGTGAGCAGAAGATTGAAATACAAGCATAACCAGCTTGCAGAATGTGTTTGTCAGTGCTTACTACATATATGTTATGACGTGTGTGTGTGTGTGTGTGTGTGTGTGTGTGATATGTCTGGTTGGCTCTGTGCAGAGTTCAGAGGGTGTCATGGTGTTGGAGAATCTGCCTGTCCTGGAAGATGGTGATGCCAGGGACTACTTTGTGTGTGTCGGATCTGATGGTAAGATTCTTTTAAACAAACTGTGCTTGGCAGAGCCTGTTTAAAACGTCATTGAAGAATGATGACTTTATGTATTGCAAAGTGTGTTTATAATCAAGTTTTATTGTGAGTCCCAATCTTTGTTGATAAGATAATTATATCATTGAATCTAAATTCTTTAAAATTTTGTGAAAAGTTATGTGTGTTAACTCTCTCTCGTTCTCTCTCTCTCTCTCTAACCCCTGTCTCTCACTCTGTTTTTCTCTCTCTGTCTATCTCTGCCAAATGAACATTGAAGTAACTTGATGATCTAACCTGTGTGCAGGTGCTCTGAGGGTGGTGAGTTCAAAGACGGGCAAGTGTGCTCACACAGACCGCACGCTGTGCGAGGAAGGGGACGGCGAGGACGACGACTCCAAACATGCCATTGTACAGGCATTTTTCTGTCAGGCACTGGACAAGATAGTCATTGTCATGTACGACCACAACATTCTCTTCCTCAACAACGATTTCACCTTGCACAAGCAGGTATTTTTGTGTATGTTGACAAAAAGTTTAGTTGGTGTATGTGAGTGTGGGAGAGTGACAGGAAGAATTAGACTGTACCTGGTTGTGTTTTCTAATGTATCCTAGGTGTAATGCAAGTTCATTTTGAGTGGTTTTATTCATATTTCTGATTTTGCCACCAAAAACTTGTCATTCAGTTTATAAATAACGTGTTCAGAAAGATAAAATACCTTCGTTTTTTTCCTGGGCTCATCATGTGCTTTACATGAACTATCAGATACTTTAGGTTTAATTCACATGGTTTGTATGAAAAAAGAAGAAATTACCATACCATTATTCAGTTTGTTTCATGCCTTGTTTTTAAATCATAAAGAAAGCACCATGTTTATCAGGTTAATCCATGGGCTGTGTTGATAAGTACAATCAAGAATTTAGTGCCATATGCTGGGCAGACAACTGCAAATAAATGACACACTCACACACACACACACACACACACACACACACACACACACACACACACACACACACACACACACACACACACACACACACACACACACACACCCCTCCACCCACCACACATACACACACAACAGACACATACACACATGCGCGCGTTTGCGCACACACACACATACACACACACACACACACAACACACACAACACACACACACACACACACACCTACCCCTCCCCCCCCACACACACACACACATAGCATGCTGTTGAGATACTTTTTTGCCAGTAGGGCGGTGTTCTTCTTCTGCATTCATGGGCTGAAACTGACATGTTTACTTGTATATTATTTATTATATATGTGTGGGCTTTAACATGTATGAACGTTTTTATTCCACCAAGTTGGCAGCCACACTCTTTGTAGTGGGGTGGAGGTGTGTTATAATGCCATCTAAAACTTAACTCTTTCAATGCCACATGTGACTTTTGTCGACATCGAGGGGCCAAGTTGATAAAACCATACTTCACATTGTAATAAAGCTCGACAGCAGCAGCCAGTTTCTGGCCAATAGAACAGTGACAAACCTTTACCCCCTGACCTAGTTTGAAGTGAACAAGTCCATTGTGTTGTTTTGACTTGAACTGAAGCTATCCTCAAGGCCTGACTAAGCGTGCTGGGTTACGCTGCTGGTCAGGCATTTGCTTGCTTGGCAGATGTGGTGTAGCGTATATGGATTTGTCCGAACGCAGTGACACCTCCTTGAGCTACTGATACTGAAGCCTGTGACTGAGAGCATCTTTTCTAAAAGTATTTGACACTGGGGAGTGTTTTTCAAATAGAAACTTGTCGGTGAAAGAGTTAAACTGGTTTCACTTTCTGGCTTCCAGCTGTCCGGTTACCTGGAAGAGGTACTGGACATTGGCCTGGTGGGGAAGGATGGGTCCCACCTGGTGGTGATCTCCAACAGCTCCAAGGTGAAGGTGTTCAACAGACACACCATGGAGTGTCAGATCCTGTCTGGACACACAGACACTGTGCTGGCCCTCGCTGTCTGCCCAAAGCAGAAATTCTTTGCCACAGCTTCCAAGGTTTGTCAGTTTGTGCAAAATTAACTTATATGTGTGTATGTCCCACTCCCGTTTTTTGTTTTTTTCTCCGGCCAGTGAAGAAAGTCCTATGTGTACCACAAAAAAGAAAAGAAAAAAAAGGAAATAAAACCAACCTTTTCCTTATATTGCTTAAAAACTTAAACTGGCATACACCATGGATGCAAACTAATTTATGGATTTTCTTGAAAGGAATTTAAACAATATACCTTCCCATATATCATGGGCGCAAAGTCGCCTTTGGTTTTCTAAGGATTTCAAGCAATATTTCTTCCCACTGGTCATGGGTGTAAAATCACCCACAGTCTTCTAGGGTTTTCAAGCAATATGCCTTTGACATATCATGGGTACAAATTCACCAGTTATTCTGTAATTGAAATGTCATTGGATATTCCTGGCTGTACATTGTTCTTCCATTTTAAACTTCCACACCTTACGTCATGGATGCAAAATCACCCATGAGTGTGCATCCTATGAAAGTTCAAAAGCATAATTGTTAAGAGGGGTAGATTTTCCATAGTTTGGCGTGTCATTTGAAGACTAATGTGCTCATTGGTTAGTTATGTCGGTATGGAAAATAAAAAAATAAAAACAGCAGCAAGGGTGATTAACTCACTCCGGACGATGGAACGCTATAGTGTTCCTGACATAAGGTGACATGACATAAGGTGTCACCATGAGGAAAACATGGAAAAGTATTTAATTGTCGAAACCGCTACTGCGTTCCATCATCCAGAACACAATAGCGGTTTCGACAATTAAATACTTTTCCATGTTTTCCTCATGGGGTAGCATAAAAATTGCAGCCACACCGGGCATTGTGAACGTGTCAAGGATCAAATGAAAAGTTTCTTCATGAGATTCCATGACAACACACTCCACAGCGAGTTCAGGACCCCACACGACAAGCTAATCTGCATACGTATCGAAAATGGCGTCGCAGGCGATACAAGTGGAAATTTTTGGAGCAAACTAGATCATGACAGCGGTTTTACCACTGCTGAAGTGATTGAAATGCTTCAAACTAAAGGTTTCGACATTGATGAGGATGATGAAGATATTGAATAAAGTATCTGTAGTGAAGAAAGCAACCAGCAAGTAGGAACTGATAGTGATTCAGCTTCTGAGAGCAGTGAAGAGGGAGGGTGGTGGGCATTCACACGACTTGAGGAGAGGGGTCAGTGGGTCAAGTTCAGTGAGTTTCATTCAGTTACTTTATGTTTTGTATTTTTTGTGATATTTTTCCTAACACTAACAAATGGGTCATTTGTAGGGAAAAGCAAAGGAGAGAACTAGTCGTCTGGAGTGAGTTAACTTGTTCTTAACCCCTGATGAAATGTGAGATCCAGTTATTCTTATTATAGCTGGCAATATGATTTAATCCTTTGGTGGCCTGGCTTGAATTTACTCTCCTTTTTATTAATCTGATGCTTTAATTGTGCCATACTGCTGAAATTAGTCTTTTCATGGATATTGAGTCATTGCTTCTGTTTGTTTTGTTTTTTTACCAAAAGTCCAAAGTATCTACGTACCAGCCAGTATCTTTGAAATGAAAGAAATGCATTATTTTTCAAAAGAAATCTCTCTGCCCCCAACATACAGTGTGTTGTAAAAGCACTCTGTCCCATGTATGTGCACTCGTACATGTCTGGTACTCAAAAGAAAAATGCAAGCTTTATCACACTGAAAACAGTACACTGAGAATGTATAGATATCTTAACATATTTTTTTTGATTCATTGTTTTAATTACTCATCATTTGAAAATAGCTGAACATATTTTCTTGGATTCAATGTTTTTATTATTATTTATTTGAAAATAGCTGTTGATACTGAGAACATACAGATCTTTGATCATCAATTTCTCTTTTTTGATATTTGGATTGCAGAAATGAAACAATATGTTATCTGAATTTACCCCCTTTTTTTTTTTTTACAGACATAGAAATAGTATTGATGTCACTGTGTGCAGGATAACCGAGTGAGAATATGGCGAATGAACCCAGAGACATGTCAAGTGAGCTGTGTGGCTGTTGGAGATGGTCATGCTAAGGCTGTCACCTCTGTGGCCTTTTCCAGGTGGGTCCTTTCTCTTCACTCCATGATCTCACTGCTTGTACATGTAATTAACATCAGTATCTACCACCCTTTGTGACAAACACTTGTGGTGTGTGCTCCAACTTGCACAAGGCAGAAGGTATTGATGATTTCATACCCCATTAAACCAACAGAAAATGTAACTGGGTGGGAAAAGGCTGTTTCTAATGTTGTGAGCTGGGTTTGTTTTTGTTTTTTTCAGACTGTCCGCCAAGTTCATTGTATCAGGGAGTGAAGACCAGACCGTCAAACTATGGAAACTGCCGTCTGAGGTGAAACAGGAGACGGATCAACTGGTGACTCTCCATTCATCAGTCACTGAGTGGGCGCATCAGGCTGAGATCAACTGTGTGACTGTCGCCCCCAATGACATGTATCTGGCTTCAGCATCCAGAGACAAAACAGCCAAAGTAAGGCTGGCTTGTTTCTTAACTCTGTTTGACAGGACTGTGTGCTTTGCTTCGGTTATGACCTGGATAGTGACATGATGTGGCAGTTTTTGTGTTACGAATCAGTTTGAACAGGAGACATTCAAATTTAAAAGCACACCCAGGATGGTATACTTGTTCAAAGTAAATCAGTGGGAAGGGAGGAATTCAGAGATGCCAGAGATCTGGCTCAGGAGATGAGGTATTTTGAGAATGTTTCGTCGTGTGGCAAATAAAGAAAACTAGAAAATATCTCTGGAGAATTAAAGATGAAGACTACTATGAATTTACACTGATATTCTAACATAACACTACCTTTAACTTCACATTACTTTGGTAACTTGATAGATATTTTGATATCTGAGAATTGTCTGTGTTTAGTGAGGGTGAATATGATGTACAGGGTGGCAAACCAAAATAAGACGTGAGTAAACCACAATAACTTTTATTTTTCCTCACCAGTTGTGGAGTCTTCCAGATCTGAAACTGCAAGGGGTTGTCAGGGGTCACAAGCGAGGAGTGTGGTGTGTTCAGTTTTCAACTGTTGACAAGGTGAGCAGTTGATTTCATGGCTGTGTATACTTCCCCCCTCCCCTTACCCCCCCCCCCCCACCACCACCCCATTTTGTTGAACTACCAAACAACACATTTTGCTGAACTACCACACAACACATTCTACACAACACATTTACTGAACTACCATTCAATACAGTTTGCTGTACTGCCACTCGAGACATTTGAAACCAAATATTTTGTTTTACAACACCACATTCTATAACAATACCCCTCAAAATATTTTTTTTTCAGGCAGATCTATACTACACAACTCATACTATGACATGCTATAACAACAAATAAGTATAATACATATGAAGTAAGAAGCTGAGATAATTTTAAAGAAGTATGTTTGAACTGAAAGTTGAAGGAATATCAAACTCAAAGATGATAATTTAATACATTTGTATTTGAGATTGTTGAAGGTCTTTTCTGTTCTTATCTACAGACATTTCATTTGATTTTCACATGACTTTGGATGATGTTTTATTGATGTAGAATAGAGGAATCTATTTTCTTTAACTGTTGTTTTCTTTGTTTCAGTGTTTTGCAACATCTTCAGCAGATGGAAAAATCAATGTCTGGAACATGACTGACTTTTCTTTGATGCAGGTAATATCTCTTTCTGTGTGAAATTTCTGTAAACCAAAATGGTGTAACACGCATGACTTTAGTAAAGTGCCACTCCTAGAGTTTTAAGTATGTAGTTCATGTAGCTAAGGTGCACAGCATTTGAAAGATCTCTGTGTTTTTCAAGCCATCATGCATTATAAGGGTTCGATGAAGTAAAGATATACCTCACTTGCACTTACATTCAGAGATTCTCCTGTGTTTACCTGCATGTGATGAATATTCATCTGCAGAAGAATCTGTACAGGTAACAAATCTGGATGTAAATTTGCAAAACAGAAGTTGTGGGCATTCTTCAAAAAGCCAAATTTATTCAGTCTTTGCAGTTGATAGTTGGTATTCTTTTAATTACACATACTTTAACCGTGACCTTTTATCTGTATGTGTTGTTTGTGTACAGAGCCTGGAAGGTCACAACAGTTCTGTCCTGAAAGTGGTGTACATCAGTGGTGGTCGTCAGTTGTTGTCCAGGTATGAAGTTATAATTATTATATTATAGTTAGGACTGTAAAATTTGTTCACAATGATTGCATTTGCTGGCTTTGGTGGAATATGGACAGACATCTACTCTTCACATCCTTACACTGCTTTACTTGCAGACAAGTGCACATTCTGTGCACATACATGCAAACCTTCATGCAGGCACACTGCTGCCTGTCTATACTGGTTGTAAATGTCAGATGTTTTGACATATGCTTATTTATATATGTGTGCGTATTATATAAAAGTATATTCAAAACACACACCTATGCTAATGTAAATCATGCACAAACACGCCATGCACACATACACATGCCTTCCTGTATTTCAGTTACTGTCAGTTTGAATCCATTCAAGACAAATGAAAAGTATCTATTTTATTACCTACAAAGTTATATGTTTTCATGGACAAGATAAGACTGTAGAGGATCCAATCATTTTTCCAGTGATTCTGAAGGTCTCCTGAAGATCTGGACGCTGAAGACAAATACCTGTGACAAAACACTGGAAGGGCATGACAACAAAGCTTGGGCACTTGCTGTGCATCCCAGTGAAGACCTGGTCATCAGTGGGGGTGCTGATGCTACTGTCATCCTGTGGAAAGTGAGTATCTTTCTCTGGTTCAAGGAAGGGCAGACAGGTTATCGTTCATTTATTTTTATTTCACTTACCTGTCGATGAGCATTTGAATGAACCAGAAAAATTTTCTGTTTTAATATTGTTTGAAACAGACAAAAAAGTCTCTTGAATTTAAAACTTCAAAAGGCTTCTAATTGCAAGGAATATTTTGTAGTCTTGGTGTATTGCCCTCTCTTCTCACTCTCTCTATCTGTTTTTGTCAAATGTTTTCCATTACTTGAATTTTCACATATCTGGACAACTGCTTTGTAGCTTTTTCCTGAACAAGTTGTCTGCTATTGTGGAATCAAAAGCAAATACACAGAATATTTGGACACCTGTTTTCACACTATTTACACAGTATTTTTCAATTCAATTGGGCCAACTGCTATATTTTGATTGTAACATGCTTTGCCCAGCTTCAGAATGCTACACTGCTATGCTCACAATAAGAACACTATGTTGAAGTAGCATAATTTAAGAAATCATTTAAAGTAATAAAATAGATAATTAAAATAAAATTTGACACTCAAAATGAACTGGTGTAAAAGGGGGATAATCACTGCAAGTGTTTTTGTTTTACTGGTTTGTCAGTTGAGACTGATCCTGATGAGATTTTGTCAAGGTGGTGGTGGTGGTGTTGGCTTTTTTTTGTTGTTGTTGTTGGGTTGGGTTTTTTTGTGGGTTTTTTTTGTGGGTTTTGTTTCTTTTGAAGGGTTGGGTGGGGGTTCAGACAGTTTGCTGCTGAAGGAGTAAATTATTTAGTGGTATGTTTTAAATGAATGTGTTTTTCATCGTTATAGTTTTAAATCTTTTACGGGTGTTGGTAATATTTTGGGCAATATTTTGTTCTGTAATTATTGTTCCTGCCTGTCATCTTCTGTTATCTAATTATATTTATTTACATGAGTACTTCTTTCTCTTTAGTTTAAAAATACAGCTTTGGTATATATTCAGCACCCACTGTCTACACCAAAAGCAAATCAAATATGCACTTGTTATTGTGAGATGATTAGAAGGAAGTGAGGGGTGCAGGGGGGTTCAGTTTATCGAGATAATTTATTTTCTAAGTGTTATACTTCTTAAAGTCTGTCAACCGGTATGTAATGCACATTTTGTTGTCATTTATTCTTCACAGGACACAACAGATGAAGAAGCTCAACTGGTCAGAGCAAAATTGGAGAAGCAAATTCTTCAGTAAGTTCTTGTGTGTGCTTGTTTGAGTTGTCTGTGTGTGTGTGTCTGTGTGTGTTGTAAATTATTTTGTTGTATTTTTTAATGTATGTTTCTCATGTGCCTTTCTAGAATTTTAAATGGAAATAATACATTGTATGTTTCAATGTATGTGTTTTCAGGGAACAAAGGCTTGAAAACTACATTCAGGACAAGAAGTATCTGAAAGCCATTGGCCTGGCCATAACCTTGGATCAGCCATACAGGGTTCTCAACATTCTGAAAAGTAAGACCCACATGTTTATGAATCTAATTATGAGGGAATTAGATTATCTTTTATTAGAAGTAAATGAAATCCCAGAGTCTTGCAGATTCTTTTGTCTAGTGATTGTAGTCCAGCGGCTGTCTGAGAAAGAACTTTTTCATCAGTCAGAGAGTGGAGGTGAAAACCTGAATGAAAGCGAGTGACAGAAATCCAGTGGAGCAAAGGCACAGAAGGATACAGACCAGGACCTAGTCATTGCTTTGCCTTCCTTTGAAGTGTTCTCTTATGTTTCCTTGATTGTATTGCCTGAGCAGACACTTGGAGAGGAGAAACTGAGGAATTAGGGTAAAAACAGCAACAGACAGTGAAAAGAGATCATTCTTACCTCGTTTTTTTATTGATGGGGTCAGGAAACATTTCCTGTGTTGTTTTGACCATTGAACTTCTGATGTAAATTTGGATTACAGAATGTTTTCCATGCAAAAGTTGTTTGAAACTTTGTCATGGAAACATCCGTTTACCCTGTGATGTAAAATGCAAAAAGCCCCACCACCACCCCTCCACCAAAAGTTAATTTTAATGAACACTTTTACAGTGTTGACATCAGAGTATAACCAGTTTTGTCGACGTCCACTTGTCATGTAACCAGTACATGTTCATGCGCATGAGTCTGTTCATGGATGGCCAGACAGGCAGTTTGAAGCTCATTACTTAAATTTTCTTTTTCACATTTGAATCTGAGCATAAAAAAGCATAAAAAATAGTGGGGTTTATGTAGATTTTATTTCTATTCTCTTGCAATATTTTCAGGTTATGCTTTTTGCATTGTACATTTATTTCAAAACCCTTGTTTCAGGTATAATGAAAACACCAACTGGTTCTGAAGACCTCAGACAAACACTGTGTAATCTCAAAACACATCAGCTTGGTGAGTGGAGTCTGTCTGTCTTTTTCATGTTCTCTCTCACTCTCTCTCTCTCTCTCTCTCTCTCTCTGTCTCTCTCTCTCTGTGTCTATCTCACACACACACACACACACACACACACACGCATGCATGTACACATGTGTGCACATGCACACACACATACACACACACAGTCATTCTCTTTTGTGAACACCTGTACAGCACAATTTTCTTTCAAGACATAAGTCTGCATCGCTGTGTTTGCATGTATTAAACATACAAGATCATATCAGATCTTGGCATTTTCACTCAATCACTGACATAAAATGAATCAGCTGACTTTCTGTTATTGACAAATGGAAAAGGGGAATGCATTTTTGGTCTTAAAGTGAGTTGTGAGGTGGATCGCAAATAAACCAGTTGTCTATATTTTGATTTCTTTGGCTGTTGGTTAGTGATGGTGTTCATTTCTTCTTTTTTTTTCAAATGCTATAACAGAAAACAAGATATACTCTACTCAAGCCATTGCACTACCACTCCCCATTTTGTTTTCTTTTAATATTTCATATCCTGAATAAAACAGCTGGAACAAAAACAGTTGAAATGATTAGAAACAAATGGGTCAGAAACTTTTTTTCAGTGCTGATACAGACACTTTGCATTTTATATAACATGCAGGTTCACTGCTGAGATATGCATCCCAGTGGAACATGAACACCCACCACTGCCAGTGTGCCCAGATGGTGCTGAACATCGTGCTGAAAGGCTTCCCAGCTGATGAGCTGCTGGCCCTGCCAGACTTCAAGACCTCCTTTGAGGGACTCCTCCCCTACACTGGTGGGTACTCTCTGCAATGCTTTTCTTCTGCTGAATATTGTTTCATCTTTGTGTCTGAAACAACTCTCTGCAACACTTTTCTTCTACTGAATATTGTCTGATCTCTCCACAACGCCTTTCTTCTTCTGAATATTGTCTCCACTTAGTGACTGAAACACTGGTGGGTACTCTCTGCAACACCTTTCTTCTGCTGACTGTTGTCTCATCTTTGTGACTGAAATCTTCTGTACATTAGGTACCACACTAACACACAGGGGCTTGTGTGTTTCTAGAATGTTCTGATCATTACATCTACTCATGGCTATCACAACAAACAAGAAATCAGAATAAATGTATGCAATGTGGAACTGTTGAATCATTTGTTCACAGTATGTTGCCCCAACCACTTGTCACCTTGTAGGATATGTTTGTTGCATGTAATTGTTTAGTTGTTGTCACATTACTTTGCCACCTTTTTTTTCTTGTTCTATCCTAACTTATACTTCTGCAAGCTTTTGTGGAATCTAATCGGGCAGGGTGATTGGCTAGTTGTTTCTTTGGTCTATCCTAAATTATACTTCTGGCGTTCTGCAAACGTTTAAAAAATAAAATCAGCCAGAATGACTTCATTCTTCACTGACATGTTGCAGAGAGGCATTTCCATCGCGCCGATCATCACCAGCTTCAGGCGACGTTTGCGGACTACACACTCCAGTGCATGAACAAGAGAATATAATGGGAACAGTGACTGTCAAGGCAGCTGGAGTGAAGCAGCACCTGTTGTTCTTCATGTGGAGAGCAGCGTGTTCTGTGAGGACAGGCAGGTGTCGAAAGCAGACAGCTTCAGTGCTGCTTGTTCCCACAGGTCGTCCTCTGGACAGTCAGTCTTGGCCTGGAAAGACATGTAGCCACTGAATGGTGATGGCATACTCTCTGCTAAAAGACCAAAACCTTTGCAGCTTATTTGTAGTGTTGTACATACTTTGTTTATTGAGATACACCAGCAGTGTTTGTCAATGTCAGAAACCAACTTGCTAAACAAAAAAAATAAAATATGAATGATGTCAGTAGTGTGTATGTGTCCATAGTGCGTGTTTGTGTCATGTCTTTGAGAGGGACTGAACAAAATGGGAACCTTCTGAACAAGAAGTTGTAGCAGATCTTGGTTTTCAGCACTGATTTCTGTGACTAACACGGATTCCAAGACCAGCTTTGCCACTTCTGCCTGGCCACTGTTGGCTTCATGACACCAAATCTGAAACAAACATGATAAATGCTTCTTTTTTTTTTGCTTTTTTTTTTTTTTTTTTTTTTTTAATTTGGTTACACATCAACAGTAACATAAAAACAAAAAAAGAAGTTCTGCTCAAACAGGTGTAAATCATCATTCCTGTATAGTCTTTCACCAGTTTGTGATTTTAATTTGTATGTCCTATGCCCTTTGAACAAGCAAACATACAAATAGTATGGATAAGCACAATGACTCACGAAATCTGCATTGGTATGTAAAAGAATAGACTGACCTGATGTATGAATTCAGCAGTGTGAAGCTCCAGTCCTGAGGATGCAGTATTGGTCAGTACAAAGTGTAACAGGTGTGGAGTCCATGGATGGTGGAGCAACCCATCACCTGTTGCAATTAGGAGCAAAGAGAACTTAAAACTAAAAGTCAAAGAGATTATCTGTCAAGATTACCGTGTTGTAAAAGGGTAACACACACTGATCTGTATAATGTTTCAGTTTTGTTGATCCATGCTTCTATTCATGTATCTGCAAAAGATTTAATAGTGCATGGATCCTCTTTCCCCCTCCCCTCTCCCCCGCCTCCCCCCCTTCCTCCTTTTTTTTTTATAGATGTATGGCAAAATCGAGTCTTTTAAAGGAAAACTTGAAAATATCCTTAGTTTTATGGATTAAAAACCATATCTTTCTTTAAGGCAACTCCTCAACCCCATCAACTCCTTTTCTTCACTCAAACAAATAAGAAGAATAAGAGAGGCAAGGCCTTCAAGACCCACTTGTGATATGCTATTTATCCAGTAAAGGAATCATGAGGAAAAAGACAAGAGAGAAAATCATTTAAAATGTGTTTTGTATTAAACAATATTAAGCTTGAAAACAAAAAAGGCATCAGACTGGGATTGAGCCAAGCATGTTTGGTTTGGAAGCAAGCAGACTAACTCACAGCGCCAATACGCATCTGCCAAGTGACAACCAAAATTGATAAATTAAACTCATATTCTTTTTTAGCACTAACATTTGATTACTGTAGTAAAGGAGACATTGCCATTCCCTCAGGAACACTGCAACATGTAGCCCCAGATCTGCACAGATCTGTGTACTGGTGCTAGGCTTACCAAAACTCGGAGCTACAGCGAATTCATTTTTTTTTTAAATGTTCATTCTAGTTGATTCAGTATCCACTGTAAAATATTCATGTGCAGTAAACAAATTTCATGTGGATGGTGTTGTTAGTGTCATTGTATGTGCTTTGTCCAGAATCTGTATTTCTTTTCTAATTGCTAACAAGAAAAACAATATGCCATCTTCAAACCCAAACATACATTCTGGCAACTGGGAATAGCTCAGTTACAAGTTTCTGGACCAGGAGTCTCACAGTTCATGATTCGGAAATACAGCTTAATCTGGAAGACATACAACCTATAGTTGGTTTGACTGTAAAGATTTGTTTCCCATTATATTTCATTCAAATTTGATGTTGGCAGACAAAGTATTTCCAGAGAAAATGAATTTTTCAAAGTTCAACACACACACACACACACACACACACACACACACACAACAAAAGACTGGGTTATGGACACTGTTTACACAAGCAAGTAAAAAATATCAACACAAAATATCTAATGCTGTTCATTAATACAGGGGTTTGGGGTTGTTTTTTTGTTTGTTGGGTGCTCTTTTTTTTTTCTTTTCTTTTTTTTACAAATTCTTCTGAAAAGCACACCAGACTAAGGAAAATTGGACCTGCTGCTGCCAGGAAATGCTGTGTTAATTAGATAACTGATTCTAATTTGATCAAAAATGTATGATACACTTTTTCTATCCTGTATATATAATATACATATTGCAGGAAAAAAAACAATAAGCATCGACTGTAGTTAGTATTACAGACTGATGGCTGGCAGGTTCTGGGTTCAAACCCAATCAGGGTTGTGTCAAATCTGGCTCTGTGACCAATCAAACCATCACTGATGGTAGTTGGACAAGTTGTAAATGGTGTTCAAACATTTTTTGTATCAGGACAGGTACCACTGAACAGCTTCAGTTTAACTCACTCCATACGAACGGCGAAAGAGACGACGTTAACAGCATTTCACCCCAATTACCACCATCAAAATATTGCAAGTGAAAGGCTCTTATACTGAAGAGGTGTTTGTTGACAAAGAATACCACAATTCTGACGACGGAAGCTAAAGGTTGGGTCATTCAGACACCCACTGGACATCTGAGGGGTCTGTGTAGAGGGGAAGAGAGGACTGGCCGTACTGAGTGAGTTAAAGGAGTTGTCAAAGCATGTAGACTGATCCGTATACCAGTGCACTATGCAACTGCTTTTTTGTTGTTGTTTTTTGTTTTGTTTTGTTTTTTTTAAAGCAGATGCCTGATCTACACACAAACCCAATGCACTAGTCAGGCCTTGAGAGCCTACCCTAGGTTTGTACAAAAACAAGTGATATAAAAAAATTTTTAAAAGGCAATCTGTGATTTGACAGCAGTGCAGGTCTCCTCTGATGGATGGCCCTGCAGCAGTTTGACACTGACAACACCTGAGTTATGCTGGTGTTGGGACTGCAATAACGGGGCTTGTATGTGGCTGTGTGTGTTTCCAGAGGGGGAGACAGGGAGGGTGGGGGCGGGGGGGGTGATGAGATAAGAGCCATGGGAGCAATGCCACAGAGTGGGCACAAAAGGCAAGAAGAACAAATCTACAGTATTTACCTTGTGCACTGTCAAACAGTTTGCTGTGATTGAGAATTTCCAGGTAACACTTCACTGCACAGAACTGTATTTCCTTGTCTTCCTGTACCAAGAAAATAATCTGCCAATTTTATTAACATGAAACAGTTGTACTTTGCCAAATAAATGTGGCTTATGTCACCTATTATGGAAATAAGATTTGATTTGTAAATTCAAGTAAAAGCCTAGTATTCTTTTTATCGTTACTATTTTTTTTTTTCATTTATTTTGTTCTTGTTTGTTTACTAGTCTGCAAACAGAGAAGAAAAAAAACTGAAAAAGATTTTTTAAAAAATATATATATATATATATATATTGATAAAGATGACTCAGAGTGTATCAGGTACTGGATGTCACACTTCTTAAACATTATGTCCTCATTTTCCCCATTTGCTGCAAACACCTGTGACCATACTATCTGAAAATCTTTACACTTGGCTTGTTCACATATCTTGTAACTGGTGACACCTGTAAAATTTAGCTCATAATAGAAATATGCATGTCATTCTGCATGGAAAAGGAATGGGAATAAATTTTTCTGAAATGTTTAAAACAAAAATTCCAGTCAGTTTCATGTAAAATTAAAGATAAAAAACAAAACAAAAGAATGTGAAGGAAGATGAATGACACCTTACCAAGCATACGTATTGCTGAACATAAGTGAAGAGCAGGCGAAGTTCTTGAAGTGAATACAAAGACCCAGCCTGGTGGAAGGTGTGAGAGCTGTGAAAGCTCAAGGGGCTATTCAGATCAAGGCTGGACTGGCTTAACGAGAGGTACAGAATCTTTAGAGCTGCCACTGCCTGTTTGTTGGCTGACCTCATTATGATCCGTAGAATGAACTCTGCATCCAAAGTGATAGGCTGGTCTGTCTGTGACATGGGCCAAACATGGTTTTGTTTCAAGTTTGGTGAAAAATACTTTTGTTTAACTATTAAAAACTTCCTTTCCACATGCCAGCTTACATACAGGTGACAGGTTTGTGACACAAATGCTAGGTGTCTGGTACTGTGGAAGGCAGTTGTGTAAATGAGTTTGAATATTCTGCACTGTTATATATTACTTCATTCTGATTACAGTCATTCCTAATGACATCCAATGAGGTTTGATGTTACCATATCTAAAGAGCTGCAAATTTAAGCAAACTGCTTTTGAATACATGTTATACACAACATGAGAAGAAAATTCAAATCAGTATATTTTATTCATGGTATTTAAGATAACCTTCACATTGCAGTGAACAAGCGTGTTCATGTTTCAGTTACCGGTACTTTCATTCTTGCTTTAGACTTGATCTTTACCACTCCTCTTCCCTTATAACACACATGCTTTTTGAGGTTGTTTTTTGACTATTTACCTGGCAACTGGAGCTGGAAGATGATATCCAAGCAACAATGGAAAGTGCTACTGATGAAATCAGCTGTTCGTCTCTGAACAGACATCTCTCCAGCTGTTGCATGAATTTGGCATTTTGCAACAGGATTGGCACCACTGAAAAATATGTGAAGGCCAAGCTAGGTGTAATGATGTCAATATAGACAATGAATAATGCACTGTTGTTGTTTTTTCTCAAAAGATCTGTGTTACATTCTTGTATCTGCGCCTTTTTTTTTTCTTTTTTTTTCAGTTTTGACTGTTTCCAATACTTTGTTGTGACTACACAAATTAGTGAGTAAATAATTAGCACAGTTAACGCTACAATTAGCAAATTTGAATATTGCTCCTTAATTGATGGAATACTATTTGTTCTCTCATTTACTGCAACTGTACTTCTTGCCAATCTGTTGATTCTTCTTTATTGTTCCAAGGAATCTGTCAAAAACAGATTAATATCTAGTTTCTATGCACCAGTGTAGTGTTCCAGCAGGCCATGTTCACAATCCTTCAAATACAGCTGAGTTCATAAAGTGGCCCTGAGGATATATGGTAAATCCATGTGAGTTTCTCTGTTTACAGTTAATTATACCTCCCTTATGATTAATTCACAATTAGATTTGAACATGAAAACACATATCTTAGTCTTCATTTAAGAGGTGCAAATGCATGGTTTGAAGCATAGACTATTCTTAAATTTCATGGAAGAGAAACAGTTCTAATAAATATGACATGAAAGCATTGATGCAGAATCAGTGTCAATGGTTTATTTGTTTTTTTAACATGGAGTAAGTGTGTATTTACTGACAATTCAGGTGACTTTTGAACTTCACTGTATTTCATCTAAGTTCATAACCAAATGAGTTACATGATCTTCCCTTCAATGTACGTAATTGACAGACCCAGTACAAATACTCATCAACTGAGTTATGGCACTGGCATGCAGGTCTGCACATATATTGATCAAGTAGACTGGAAAAAACTCAAATCTCCATTTTTTACTTATCAGGTGCAGTCAGTATTCAAAATACTGACCTCACAGGCATGTGGACTGGATTTGCAACCCTCTAGCCTGGCATGTCAATTAAACTTAAAGCCTGCATTAGAAGTCAAGAGCAACAAGTTCATTGATTTTCTTTTCGTCACTGATTTTTTTTCTTCTGTTGTTGTGACATTTGAAAAAAAACAACAAAAAAAACGGTGTCTTGTTTAAAAGAGCTATTTACCTGTTCTGTCCTGCTCTTCATCTGTGGTTTTTGACAGGCAGTCAAGACTGATCATACCATTGTACAGAAGTTCACTGTCCTCACTGTCACTGGTTCCTATGTGATGCACCACTGTCAATTATCAAGCAAACAACTGTAACATATTACTGTCTGTATTTTCATGGCAACACCTACAAAAACAAGAAGGAAAGAAGCTGGGATGTTTGAGTGTCAAAGAACAAGCCAGTACAAAGATAAAAATTCAAGATAAGTGATCATTACTACAACCAATATTTTGGGCATTTATAGGTAAATACTACAGAGGAACAAATCCAGAACCACCCCTTCCCCTACCCCCTCAATCCCATCTGACTATACAATAAATAAACCAAAAGTCATTTCATTTGTAACTTTTCATACAGCATGTCCAACCTATGCATGTTAATAACAAAACAAAAAATTGAATTTATACAAATTCATTAATTCATATGATTGATTTCCTTACTGATATGAATCAAATGAATTGCTCAACAATAACGAAGTTACATGGTAGAAAAAAATATATCCTTTCTATGATGACCAGCAAACAGTTCTATGCAAAATATACATAATCTGGTCCTTTATTCTGACAGAGCACATGGTGGGGTCTCACAGTGATAAACGACCCCAATCTGTTTGTTCAGATCTGCCTCTGAGGGTTCACACATCGGGTGCTGCAACACTGCCACCAATGTCTGCAGAAAGCTGTTCACAACGTGACCTGTAAACGATCATGACCACGTCTCAGTCAACACTTACATATCAGTCAGCCTTATGCACATGACAGCCTGATCCATGTACAATAACCAGTATGTGGTTTCCCCGTTTCTTTACAGTAGTTATTTTGCAATAATTGAGTGTCAAGAGTTCTAGTAGGCTGGATCTGGTTAAAAAATTTCAATGTCAGCCATCTGTCACTCTCCGCAAACCTGATCAATATCTGGCTTGAAATGAAATGTAAGAGCTATGTGTATGTGTCTGTGTGTGTCTGCGTGTGCGTCTGTGTGTCCAGACAAAAACAAGAGATAAAACCATATTCAAAGTGTGTCCTTTCAGTAGTTTTTTGTTTGTTCATTTGTTTATTGGAGTGGCATCCATTTAAATTATTTTTCTTACTATGCTTTTTTGCTGTTGCCGTTTTCTTTTTGTTGTTGTTGTTTTTTTTAAACCTTCATCATAATCGATCATAAATTTGAGAAAAGCAGCTGTTTTAATGATACATCAACATAAAACTTTCTGTCTCTGTCTCTCAACACACACACATACACACACAAATACATACATACATACATATATATATATATATATATATATATATATATATATATATATATATATATACGGCGCACACATGCTTGCACACACACACACACACACACACACACACACACACACACACAACAACAACAACAACAACAACAACAGTGTTGCAGAGAAACTATGTTTACGCAGTGGCTGGACCGAGAGCACGAACAGACTCTGGAACTGTGACATCACTTCCCCATACAACAGTCTGGCCAGTTGATGACTCTGCTCGTCTGATCGCCCCTGGATAACAGAACACACACACACACACACACACACACACACACACACACACACACACACACTATAACCACCACCACACCACCCCCTGACTCACCCCCCTCCCGGCGGCCCACACCCCTCACACACATAGGCTATGTTACATGAATATGAAACAACATATAGCCAGAGTCATCCCGTGTGTTTGGAAACAAAAATCAGAGAAGAGTAAAAGGCTCAAGTAAAGGTAGCTGGGTATTGTTCAAAAGAGGTGTGTGTATACGTGTCTTCTTCTTCTTCTTCTTGGATAACTGCCCGCCTTCGACTAGTTGAAGATAATTTTGGGGGTTCCGATTTGCTGCTGTGTCAGATAGAACACTGAATTCTACGGTCAGGTATCAAGAACAGTCCACTGTTTATTGAGCAACAGTCTTATCACTGACCCAGGGCTGAGATAAGTGTCTGCCAGTGACAGAACGACAACACGTCTGCCTGATACAGGTCTCGAGGGGACAATGATAAATTATGAAAGCTAGTTAGCTACCGACTTTCATTTCGGAGATCAATCTTCAATAATCTTGTTATACATTCCTAGAAAAGGAACAGACTGATTTGTCTTATGATTTTATGTTTGTGTGCATCTATTTGAGAGCATGTTCGAGCGCGCGCGCGTGTGTATACCGTGTGTGTGCATGTGTGTGTGTGTGTGTGCGTGTGTGCCTTTTTGTGTTTTAACTGCATTACGACATATTTAGTAAAACGGTTAAGTATAGCATTATGCTTCTTAAACGCTAAACAAACTCTGCAAACTATGTTATATAAGTATGTCTCAAAAGCGACAGATTGTGATATATCACACAGACAGAGACTTACTGTATTCGAAGTAATCAAAGTCACAAACAGCTTTCCCGATAAAACTGAAATTTCTTCCGAGGAAGATGTCATGAGACTCTGAAAAAAAAAAAAAAGATTTTTTTTTTTTTTTTTTTTTTGGTCGTTGTTGTTGTTTTGTTTGTTTGTTTGGGGTTTTTGCTGATTCCACCCCCACCCATATGTTTCCATAACCTGGTGCCGTTTGCGGGTGTGCGGATGTATGTGACCGAGTGTGTATTGAGAAGTAGGTCTATCATAGTATTATGTGAGTTAAGTGTGCGTGCATATGTCAGTGTGTGTGTGTGTGTGTGTACGTGTGTGTGTGCGCGCGTGCACGCGATTGTGTGTGTGTGTGTGTGTGTGTGTGTGTGTGTGTGTGTGAAATGTGTTCGTGTGTGCGATAATGTGTGAGAACTGGAACTGAGTGTATGCATGTGTTGTGTATTTTAAGTCAGTATACCTACTGCGTGGATCTTTTGCAACGTGCGTGCACAATGATTTTTGTTCAAGTAGGTATACAACCTTTTCATACACAAAAAGGTGCATTATTTAGCTTTTCCTGTTGGGCTCTCTGTGTCTCTCTCTAGCTCTCTCTCTCTTTCCCTCTCTCTCTCTCTCACGTGCGCGCACGTAGTACATACACATACACACACACACACACACACACACACTCACACGCACACATGCACACACACACACAACACACACACACACACACACACACACACACACAACACACGCACACACACACGCGCACACACAACACACACACACACACACACACACACACACACACACTGACCGTACAACAATGCACACACCTTCACCATCCATTCAGCATCCTTGCATACAAAGATCAAGGACCCATCACTGACTCACAAAGAGCACCAGCCTGAAGTGAGGGTTGAGAAACAAGGTGCACACAACATGGGACCCGCCCGTGTCACCACCGTCCTGCCCAGCTGTCTGGATTCTGCCCTTGGTGTGCAAAAGCCAGTGCTCGAGCTGTACACACAAGCACGCTTGCGGTTTCAGTCTAGTTTCAGTTCTTCAAGGAGGCGTCACTGCCAGGTTCAGACAAATCCATATACGCTACACCACATCAGTCTGTTAGTGCTATGCAGACGCCTGACAGTTGCGTAACCCAACGTGTTAGTCAGGCACGAATGCATGCATGCGTACGCTTGTATGTGCGCGCGCGTGCACATAATACTTGATGCATAGATACACACATCTAGTAAATACCTTTATACAGGGAAAACACACATGTACAGAGAACACAAACGGTTTTTGTTTTATTAGATCAGTGGTGTGTGTGTGTGTGTGTGTGTGTGTGTGTGTGTGTGTGTGTGTGTGGTCTAATGTTATGCTTCTGTCAGAGAGTGACTGGGTGAATGGGTGATAATGAATGGCAGATTGACCGACTGGTGCACAGCATCGAGGGAAAGAAAATATTGAAAGGTTCAGTCCGTGAGAAAATGCCACTTCTGCAACTGATGCTGATGTTGACGTTCTTACTAGTCTGTCTGTCTGTCTGTCTGTCTGTCTGTCTGTCTGTCTGTCTGTCTCTCTCTCTCTCTCTCTCTCTCTCTCTATATATATATATATATATATATATATATACATATATAATGCCTATACATGCATACTGGGACTGAATAAGATTTCTTTTGTTGTTGTTGTTTTTTCTGAATGTGATAACGTTTCTCTGGTTGCTATCTGGTCTCTGTCTTTTTATCAAGTTTCGTTCTTTTTCGTTTTTTATTTAAGCCATGAGACAACACTTTGTGATCATCTGGCCTGTAAGCAACATTATCTAATTATTTTCGATATTATCAGCAATACTAGTATCATCACCATTATCGTTATTATCATGATCAACATCATTATCACATCAACATTGTTATCATCATCATCATCATCGTTGTTGTTGTTGTTGCCCCTCCACCTGCTGTTGCTGTGGCTGCTGCTATCATAAATATTAGCAGCAGCAGCATTATTAGTATTCGCATCATCATCACCATCGTCATTACCAGCCTACTTGTGCTGCTGACTACTTCTTCCACGACTATTACGTGTGAATGCTGCAGATGCTGCTGCTACTGCTCTTGCCACGCTGCTACTGGGCACGAGGCGGACTGCCGCCGTTGTTGTTTGTTTAGTTCTTTATTTGGATCAGCAATTGGGTCGAGCTCAGCAAGTCATCATCCTCAAACTGCGCACAAACCACTGCCAGTTCCTCTCCCATCTCCACAAACTAAAAATTTCCCACACAGACCAATGTCCGTGTGACACTGCTCCTCAAATTCCAGCCCATGTTCTGCAAGACTGCCCTCTACACAAAGAGCTGAGGCGCCAGATCTGGCCCAGTGCCGCAGCTGGCTCCAGGACAAGTTGTGGGGAACGGCTACAGAGCTCCAGCGGACTGCGGACTTCGTAACCTACTCTGGACTGACCATGGCCTGGGAACGTTGAAGAACAGAAAGATCAGCAAAACTGCATGACACCTGCTTAGCTCCTGGCAACAGCATGGCCATGAAGGCCAGCTTACTTCTTCTTCGTTCGTGGGCTGCAACTCCTACATTCACTCATATGTACACGAGTGGGCTTTTACGTGTATGACCGTTTGTTTTTTTTACCCCGCCATGTAGGCAGCCATACTCCGTTTTCGGGGGTGTGCATGCACGGTATGTTCTTGTTTCCATGTCCCACCGAACGCTGACATGGATTACAGGATCTTTAACGTGCGTATTTGATCTGCTTGCGTATACACACGAAGGGGGTTCAGACACTAGCAGGTCTGCACATATGTTGACCTGGGAGATCGGAAAAATCTCCACTCTTTACCCACCAGGCGCCTTTACTGAGATTCGAACCCGGGACCCTCAGATTGAGAGTCCAACGCTTTAACCACTCGGCTATTGCGCCCGTTAGGCGAACTTACAAGTGAGGCGCCCAGGTGTTGAGCTCTGTGGAGGGTGGCGAACACCCAGAGGAAGACATGGGGGTGGGGCGTGGCCCAGTGCTCTACGGACTGCTCCGACACTGCTAGCTGTACCAAGTTGCTCTCCGCTGGAACACATACCGCACTGCTTTGGCTACACGGTGCACATGGTACGTTTATATCACACATTCTCTCTCTCTCTCTCTCTCTCTCTCTCTCTCTCTCACACACACACACACACACACACACACACATATATATATATATATATATATATATATATATAAACAGAGAGACACTACAGAGAAAGAAACAGGAAGACAGAGAGATAGAGAGAGAGAAAGACAGAGATACAAAGAGAGACGCACAGAGAGAGAGAGAGAAGGAGAGTTTTCATACAGACCGAGAGACCAGAGAAACAAGGGGCTGAGAGAGAGAGAGGGGGGGGGTGAGTGGGGGAGAGAGAGAGAAAGAGCGTGAGGGAGGAGGGGAGGGGAGGGGTTAGGCAGACCGAGAGAAAAAAGAAACAAGTAGTCAAGTTCTCGAGAATCATGTGCACAGAGGCAGGAAAGAATCGGGGGGAAATAAAAAGGAAAAGACAATATCCACGACGTTCCCTCATCGTTTAAATCATGTTAGATAAGATAATTCAGTAGGTTTTTTTTTTTTTTTTTTTTTTTTTTTTTAATTTTGTATGTGTATTCTAAGCTCTGGGATTTGTGAGTTGCTCGTCGGAAAGACAAAAAAATAATGGGAGAGATTCACTTTAGTCCCACACACGCTGATTAGGAAATGGTGGAATGTTTTGTTGTGTGCTGTCTTTCTAGTGGTGCCCGGTTACTTACCCGGGCCTCAGCAAACAATACTGTGCCCAGTTCCTCGTCCTTGCTTGTACTGTAGTCTGGTGATTCATGAGACCCACCCACCCTACCCCCTCCGTCCCCGCCCCATCCGATCCCCTCTCCCCAGTTTCAAAGCGCATGCACCCGCACGCACACACAGGCGGATTTGCAGACGACCGAAACAAAGGCTATTTCACATAGACTCCCTTGTTAACACTCCTGCGCGGAATTCTCCTTTCACCCACCCCCGATTCCCCCAACCCCTGGTGAAGATGTGAGAGGGCAGTCAGGATACACACTGACAGACAGACAGAAAGAAAGACAGAAAACAACAGAGCACATAATGCATACCCCATGCACTGAATTTCGACAGGCAGTTAAGTGCAAAGCATTCTTCCAAACGTCCTCTAAGTTTGGCAAACAGATCTTTTTTTTTTTTTTTTTTACTTTGTCATGCTAAGTTCCGGATCCCTACCCGACACCTTGAACCCATATGTATACATCGTGGCGGCCCTGCTGCAGGTAAACCTCTCTGTTTGAGTGTAGGCTACCAACCGTCCACCACTGCCGCACCTGTTTGCCCATTAAATAGTGTGTGTGTGTGTGTGTGTGTGTGTGTGTGTGTGTGTGTGTGTGTGTGTGTCTACATGTGTGTGTGAGTGTGTGTGTGTGTGTGTGTGCGTATGTGTGTCTGCGTGCGTATGTGTGTGTGTGTGTGTGTGTGTGTGTGTGTGTGTGTGTCTGCGTGTGTGTGTGTGTGTGTTTGTGTCTGTCTGCCTGTCTGTGTCTGTATTAATGCGCGTGTCTGTGTGCGTCGTTCTTGTACAAGTGTTTTTGAAAATGCGCATGCTTTGAATTATAAAAAACAACAACAAAAAACATACATTTAGTGGATAGATAGTTGCAAATAAATATCATGTTATTGGAAATACAAACAAAAAACAACAACAACAACAACAAAACGCATTAACAAACTTTATCATAAGAAACTGCATAAAAAAAAATTATTTAAGAGACCTAATACAACAACGTGACTGCAGATTGTATGGCAAGGAACGTGTTACCATTTTGCAAGACGGGACTCAGGTTGTCGCCTTCTTCAGAAGAATCTGCAAACTGAATGGAAAACATAATTATACCTATATCCCTAACTAAGATGCAGTCTGGAATAAACTAATACGTCATAACCAAATATCACAAAATAATTAGTATTTGGAAAGAAAAAAGTCACATAATTTTCTATCTATGACATAAACGAAACGCATTATTAAAAGAAACATATTTATAAGATTTAATCTTCTTTTTAGGAAGCTCCACCCCCCACCCCCACCCCCCCTCTCTCTCTCTCTCTCAGGCTCTCTCTCCCTCTGCTGTATAGAAGTCTGTTTTATAAAGAAGACACAAGCGTTTCAAGATACGTAGCAATATATATCTTTTGTTCACTGACGCACAGGGAAGAAAATATTTAGATCGCCGCCAGTTTATGATTTTCTTTTATTTCTTTGGAAGTCATTTGTTTATGTTTACAGGCTGGAGGCCGAAACAATAAACTCTCTCTCTCTCTCTCTCTCTCTCTCTCTCTCCCTTTCCATTCTTGCTTTTTCCGTTCTTTACTCTCTTTTTTTACTTTAAGCTTATCTTTCCACCATTGTCATTCTGTTATTGGACTCATGTCATCTTACAGCCAAGAGATACAGGAGGAATTTGGCTGTTAATGGTCGTTGTGGCGTACACTGCAGCAGCAGCCCTTTTTCGTGAAGCTGCCATAGAATTTGTCCGATTTGAGTAGGAGAAAACATTCTGAAACACACACACACACACACACACACACACACACACAGAGAGAGAGAGAGAGAGAGAGAGAGAGAGAGTCATACTCCTTTCTGTACACTTGTTCAGCGCAATTTTCTTTCAAGACATGGGTGTGCAAGGCTGCTTTTGCTTGTGTTTGTACGTGTTAAACATACAAGATCACACACACACACACACACACACACACACACACAGAGGCGCTAAGAGATGAGGGTGAGGGCATCATAATTATGGAAGGCCCACGTGCGCTGGGAGCATAATTATTATGTGTGCAAGGTGATGGTGGTGGCATTGGATGAAATGTGTGTGTGTGCGTGTGTGCGTGCGTGCTAGCGCGCGCGGCGAGAGAGAATGTGTGTGTGTGTGTGTGTGTGTGTGTGTAATGCGCGTATGTGTGTGATTTTCCCATGTCTGAAACAGTATGTCTGGATTTGAACAGTCGACGAAAAGTGGTGGATGTCAGCCCCTCCTCCCCCCCATCCCTCCCACACACGCATTTATTTTCATCCGCGTAGGCATACCGGAGAAGCACGAAACATCCTGACCATGCATTTATTCATGTCACACACACCTGTTGTCATCAAGAATACACGACTGATATAACCTGACTAGTTCGAAAAACTTAGCATTCTACATCTCACTGACTTATTTGTCTGGTCTGAGTAGAAGCAATGGATGACACTGAAAAAAAAAAAAAAAAATATATATATATATATACATACATACATACATATACATATTCATATATCGAAGAACAATAAGAGGGGGGTAATATTAAGGTACACGTCATAAGTTTACTGAGATTTG
>NC_134876.1:7595630-7685630 GCF_041734735.1 Babylonia areolata | reverse complement strand
TAGGTCTGTGCAATGTCACTGCTCTTGATATTTGAAGAAAGGAAAGAGAAACTTTGTGTTCTGTCAAAAAAAAAAAAAAAAGAGGTATTTTTGTAACCCATAACAAATGCCGATCCTATCATGTTATCTATTTATTTATTTTCACGTGTGTTTTTTTTTTTTTCGTCGCAGCAAGCTGTCATGTCCGACGCCTGGATGAAATCACAATAAACATACGTGCTCCAACACGACATAAATAGAGCACAACACCTGGCGGTGTGTATGACAGCCGAAAGCTGCCTCCACAATGAATCAGCTGTTTTTTCTCATTACAATCATTTGATGAATTATTCCAATTCACGACTATGCTTCAGGGCACATGGCGCGCGCGTGTGTGAACTGGCTGCACTCTCACACCGCACACACGTTTATGTTGTGCACAAAGTCATACACATGACAGATTGCATTTACACACACACACACACACACACACACGCGCGCGCGCGCGCGCGCGCGCACGCACGCATACACATACGCACGCACACACAGATTCTTCAGACAGGTTAATTTTGAGAAGATAGTAACCCTGGCAAACAAACACACGAATGTAGTCTGATTCATATTCCTAGATGAACAATTATATTAATCATGTAAGTCAGCTCGTTCATGAGCAGATTTACGAGCAACAATTATATAACTAGTTTCAGTAATATATGCCTTCACCTCTTTGTGATTTTCCTCCAAAATCCATATCACATACAATAAAGGTCATTTTCCAGAAGAAATAAAAATACAAGAAAACATAGTAATTTTCCTCAGAAGACATAGAAATACAAGAAAACCTAGTGGTTTTCCTCAGAACTAGCTGCCCCCCCCCCCCCCCCCATCACCCCCACCCCCTCCACACACACACCCCTCCTCCCCTGTACTTTACCCTACATACCTGACAGGTCACCCTCTAGAACTGAGTGAAGAACACGGGCGTGTCTAGCACTGCTGGCTATCATCAGAAGACACTGGGTGGCGGCTATGACCAGGGTGTCCTTCTTGCTGACAAACAGGCGTTTCAGGCCCAGCAACAACTCTGCCCAACAGCCACTGTCATCCCCAAGGCAACAGTCTGTTCTCAGGAGACATTTCAGAAGAGCTGAGAAAAAAAAGTGAAGAACAGAAAGTTTCTTTCTCTGTCTGTCTGTCTGCACCCCTCTTCCGCCCTTACCCCTTCTATCTTCTCTTTGTCTATGTGCCCTTGTCTCTCTTTCACTTCTTTTTCTTTCTTTCTTTGTTTCTTTCTTTTTATTCCTTTCCCTCCTTTCATTCTTTTTACTCTTGTTATTTATTTTGATTTTTTTTCGGCGGGGGGGAGGGGGGGTGATGGGGAGTAAGGGTGGTATGTTTGCAGATTCTATAATACTTTTTTTTCCTTTGATCTGTAGACGGCGATATATCGAGCAAAAAAATCTTAGAATGAACTGCAGAGCACAATATAGCCTATCACATGCATTCTGGACAAGGAGAAGAGAGAGCGACAGAGGACAGACAGATGATACAATTACATATGCAAACTATCACACAGATATACCAACATCAGTATTCACGTACGAGTCATTCCTGACAACCAAAAGTCATCCTCGCATACATACCCCCACCACAATCAAAGCATTGAACAAACAAGCCACACTGAATCCTGTTAAACTAGCCATGCAATAATTTCGCGGTATTGAAAACACACACTCTGTGCATCCACACGCGTGATCAAACAAAATAGACATATTTCATCCAGTGTTAATGAAATTGTTTAATAACTTCATTTCTTAAAGTAGACGTTTATTTTTTCATTAAAACTGAAGTGATGTTCACTGCGTCTGGTGTTGAAGATACAGTCGCCTAACGAAACCGGCAAAGCAACCGACTGACCCACGGCATTAACGTGGACGTCCTCGGGCTGTGGGGAGGTGAGGCAGTGAACCAGGTACTGCTCCACCAGAGGCAGTGCGGTGGGTGGTACGGCAGGCAGTATGTCCACGTCAAACAGACGGGTCAGCAGATACAGCAAGCAGCAGTTGGACGCTTCGTCTGGGTCTGTACTGTGGTGAATCTCCAACAGAAGATGTAGCAGCCGTTCTGGCGCGAGAAATAAACAACAATAATCAGTCGAGTATAGGCCTGCTGTTCGTACAAGTACAGAAATTTAATAAGTCAGATCGGTGAATTTTTCAACCAAAACGAGATGCGGCTGACGGACCGTCTTGGGGCTCAAGGAGAAGGCTTGCTTTGCAACGGTAGTATACCTATATTATTTTGTTACTTACGTTGTTTGCAAAATTTTACTGTTCTGCTTGTAATATGTATGTACAACAGGTTTCATCACATCTGATTTCTCATACTGGAATAATATAGTTATTCTGATTCTTATTCAGATTCTGAAGAAAGATTGTCAGTTTAAAAAAGAAAAGAAAAAGTGTGGGTGCGTGTGCCATGGTACGTGCGTGTGTCCGTACAAAGGCGCGCATACATTTTAAGTTGATGAGACGATAGAGACAAAGATACAAACGGAGAGAAACAGATAGCAGCAGAGAGCAAAGGCAATGAGAAGTGAAAGAGTGAGGAAGGGATAGCCTACGCGGCGAGTACAGGCAAAGATAATTAATTGTGTCAGGTCATGACATACTTCGTACAAACACATACCTACGTACGTACAAAGCAAATGTCTGGCTGTACGCCAGCGACTATTGAGGTCAAATCACATGATATTTGTGGATATAGTTTCCCATTTACTCACCATGTGACAAAATTAACGTCAGGACGTATGCAGATGAAATGGCAGATAACTTTCCCAGCAAACCAACCACAAACGTATACGCACTGGTGTCGCTTTGAACCTGAGAAACAGTGTCATGAAAAAAAAGGTTCAATTTCTATTCTATTCAATTCTGTTTCAATGATTTTGTTATAGAATTATGTCCTTCCTGATCTCTCTCAGTCTGTGTATAGATAACTCTCTCTCTCTCATTTTCGTGTGTGTGTGTGTGTGTGTGTGTGTGTGTGTGTGTGTGTGTGTGTGTTTTCTCATGGGAGAGAGACAGAGGCAGACAGGAAAACAAAACGAAAGAGACAGAGACAAACGCACACATTCATGCAGACAAAATGGCAGACAGTTATCTTTCTTCACACCTGTGACTGAAACTTGTCCAACAAGTACACGTACAGTTCTTCCGACTGCACCGCGTCCATTAGCTGAACGCAAACTGAAACAAAAGAAATATCAAACGGGAATGCCACCACAAATCAGCAGGCTTAAAACCAAAACCACATCAGTTACAAAATTTAAATCAAACGAACTTATTTGTTACATAGACATCGGCTAGTCACTTTTCATCTGTTGGAATTCCAAACATGATTGTGTGAATACAGCGTTCATTCGATCACGCGCTCATTCACGCTCACTCATTCAGTCGATCAGCTGAACCCATTCTGTCCGATTCAAACCAAATTCAACAGATAAAAATCACAGCTTTTTTTCCCCACTTTCTATTTTGCTAATGACACGTTGAAATGCATGCAACCAAATTGACATCACACACAATAATCACAGCATCCAAAATAACTCGGAAAATATCGCGAAAAGGTGAAAAGGAAGTTAGAAGAGTGGAACCCGTCCTTACATGCAATCTGTCCAACGCTTTGATCTGCATAAATCTCCCCCTGGTTTTGTATTGTCATGTACACAATGCCACGACGCCCAGAAGAACAAGGCAATCGGTTCGTGGACGTTGTTAAGTAATTCATCACCTTCATAACGTCATAGTATTACAACAGCCTAAACAGGTATACGATTGCTATTTCCATCGTAAGATTATCTCTTCTTTATAAAATAAATAAATAAATAAATATATATCAGTTAAAAAGTGTTTTTTAAAGCATACTCACTTTGAACCGAGTCTGCCATAAAGCTGTTTCCAGTGTAATGTTCTGTAGATTCATGATAACAATAATATCAACATCAAATATTGCACATCAATAATTAGGCTTGTTAAACAACTAACAATATGGTCACACAGAATACTGAAGGCATAGTTGTTGTTAATGTCTTTTACTGGGAGTGATATGAGGAGAGAGAGAGAAAAGCGGGTATGTGTGATGATGTTTCTGGTGAAATTTTAATAATCATCACTTTATCATGATATTTAGGAAAGAGAAAAAAGAAGAAAACTATAAGCCCTTACTTTTTAAGTATACCTACTTGCTTATGGGTCTGTTTATTATAGATAAAAGTCACAGATTAAAAAAAAGATTGGCAAATGAAAAATGTTTTGGATAATATTTTGAAAGCATTGGTATGTATAGCATCAAAGGTGAAGAACATGTTCAAGTTTGCTACTCTGCTAGTGGTATATATATATATATATATATATATATATGGAGAGAGAGAGAGAGAGAGAGAGAGAGAGAGAGAGAGAGAGAGAGAGAGATGCATGTAATAATATTTCTGGCGTATGTATACTTGATTGTCAAAGCATTAGTTTCCTACCTACATATGTGGGATGCTATTTTTCTGTTTGTATTTGAATGGCTCTCTCTCTCTCTCTCTTTTAATTATTTTCTTTCTGTTTGTATTTGAATGGCTCTCTCTCTCTCTCTCTCTCTCTCTTAATTATTTTCTTTCTTTCTTTCTTTCTTTTTTTCACGTTGCCAGTTCTGCAATTTAGTCATCGTATTTCAGAGGAGAACTCTGAAACTATTTCCAAGCATACGAATTTACTATACTGTTAATATTCTAGCCGGTAAAAACTACATAGTTATCTATGCAGTAATGATAGCAATGATGACGATTGTGAGGCTGAATAAGCCTATATATAAACACCTGACATGATATACCATGCACGTCAAATTATTCCTGATCATAATTATCAGCAAGTATACCAGACTGTTTCGTGTCGTTTCGTAGTCAGTCAGACCATCATTCAGGAAGTGTAAGTTTATTTACTGCATGTACCTGTCCCAGAGCATGAAATCAGAGCGTGTTTATTTAGTTGTGGTAGATATACCTGTCACAATCTCCAATATATGCTGACACACAAGAGGGTTTTCGCGAAACAACTGAAGAGCTTCCTCATTCTCTTTGATAATGTTTGCCAAGAGGGACAACTTGAACTGTTTCTGAACGTTTGTCAGGGACTGTTCTTCCAAATGTTCCACAAGGCAAGCAATGCACAGGGGGAGCTGGTTATCCGTTGACACGATGCACCACATGTCATCATGGCTGATATGACTGTCCACCTTGTGCAGAAACGCTGCCATTCTGACTCTGCCCAAAGACACATGCACGCACTCACGCATTCACATAACTTGAACTCACTCACGCGCCCACCCCGCCTGCGAGCGCGCGCGCGCGCACACACACACACACACACATGCACGCACCCATATGTTGCACTGACACACAGTGCAGGTGTGTCACAGTCAGTGTGTGTGTGCGCGCGCACGCGCGCGCGTGTATGTGTTTGTGTGCATGGTATGTGTGTGTTTTTGTCACAGAGAGAGAGAGAGAGTGTGTGTGTGAGTGTGCGCGCGTGTGTGTGACAGAGAGCGTGTGTGTGTGTGTCAGTGTGTGTCGGTGTGTGTGTGTGTGTGTGTGTGTGTAGGGGTGGGGTAGAATGTGTGTGTGAGGAGGTGTGGGGGGCATGGAAGGGGGGGGGGGGTATGGGTGAGTGTGGGGTGTGTTTGTGTATGTGCCGTGTACAGTACGTCACGTTGGCGTGGGAGGTGTCGCTGACGGCCGGTGTGTGTGTGTAGTAGTAGTAGTAGTAGTAATCGTCTTCAGTTTAACGTCAGTCTTCCACTTTAAGTGATATTAGGCGGGCACTGTGTGTGTGTGTGTGTGTGTGTGTGTGTGTGCCTAACCGGAGACAATAATTAAACCAACGCGCTTGGTGCCCATGCAGTGGTCGCTGGCACTTTTCTTTTCTTTTCTTTTTCTTTTTAATCTTTCTTTTTTTTTTCTTTTTTTTCTTTTTTTTTCTTTCTTTTTTTTTTTTTTTATAAAGATCGACTGTTGTCTTCAATCCAAATCAACTGAGTAGCCTTCAGTAGCCTACCCGTGCCTTGTGTGCGGCATTCATGCCGTCAGTGAAATTTGTAAGAACCCGGCTGCACTGAGAATGATGTCCAACACTGTACTGCGATAATAACAGTAATAATACTGATAGCCAGGCTAATCAATTGTCCACTGAATTCATCTACTGATCGAGTGGGCCAACCGTACAAAAATATTGGTTGAATAATCGCGATGCCGGGAATGTTCCCAAAATAATTAATACAGTAATCGAGTACTTGTAGTTACAATGAAGGATAAACCGATTGGCAACTTTTTAAAGGTACATTCGACTGGCCTAGAATGATCAGATTGATTTTTGGATTCCACTGCAGCCCGTACTTCTGATTGCGCATCAGTCCTGTCAAGCTTATGACGCGGACATGACCGCCACAATCCCACTCGAACATCAGTTCAAGTTCAGACTGCATTCAGGTGGATCAGCGGTCCAGCCACTTGAAATCGTTGACACTTACCTGCGTGTTTTGTTTGTTTTTTTTCCTGCTCTTTCGTTTTGACTTTTTATTTCATTAACCAACGAGAGCAAAAACTAAATGAAGAGCTGATCTGTCCGGCGATTTCGTTCACTGCAGGCTTCGGCGTCTGTAGCAGCCGACAATTCAGCCAAGCCCAGGAAATAGCAGACGACAACCAGGCCAACCCATTTTCGAATATGAGGGGTGAATGAAAGTTCACACAAAAAAGTTGCCGATGTTAAGTTTAGTACAATAGTATTAATCCATTGATTACATTGTCAAATTCTTCCCCATAACAGTCATTTTAATTCAGGGCAATAGGATTACCATTTGATTCAAAACTGTCTCAATAACCGAAGCAGCCGAACATACAAGTCACGTGATTTGAAGTTAAACTTGCTCCCCGCAGAGTGAAAAGCTCAAGAGACAGCGACAGCTGCGTTACCAGGTCGAGTGACAGCTTCACTGGCACAATCCGTACCTTCGATCGTTGATCAAACTAAGGTAAGATAGTTTTATGTGGACAGATCACTTGTTTTTATTCATTGATAAAAAGCTGATAAGATTATATCAATGTTGTTACACTTTCTTCGAAATTTCCTATACGATCGACAATGAAAAAAAAAACCCCAAAAAACAAACGTGGTGATGCCCAGCATCTGCATCAATGTGCATCTCCAGATCGCTTTTCTCCCCCCACGAGCAACAGTGCTTGGGGCATCAGTTTCAACATAGGCGTGCATTTAAAATAAAATCAGCAAGCAGATCGAATCCGAACAAACTACGGGCCGGTAAATTTGCGATAAGAGTTTTAATTCAAAACTCCTAGTGAAAGCCGAGTTTTGGCACTTGTGATCGCTGACCACACTATATGGGCTTGTCTTATCCGTTTATCGCAAGGGCTTCGGTACAGGCAGTACGTGTGCGCTGTGGACTGATTTAGTAAGAAAGTAGGTGCAGTATGTTTATCTGAGTTGAATACGTATTATTTATTTATTTTTAATGTTTCAGATGTAATGAAAACGTAAGAATTTAGCTGTATATTCCGTAGATCTTACTATAATTGTGTATGTATCACGCGTGATTGAAAGTTAATTTAAGGTTCGGTTTCTTAAGTGCACGCATGATATCAGAAGTGAAGAAATAAAAACTTGAAAACGTATTGATCAGTAAAGCATTTTCTTTTCAGTGAATGTAGAATCCTATAACTGCTGTTGTTAAGAAATTATCAACAAATAAAATGAAATGATGATATTGTGGGAAATCAAGTCATGAAGAATTACAGGCATAAAAAAAAAAGTTGTACAAGGCTTATAATATGGAATGACAGTTTTTCTGAGTTAGATTAAAATGATCAATATGCTTTTCATTTCACATTGATTTTTTCAATGTGCAGAGTGCATTAAAACAAAAACAAAAAAACAACAGATTAATTGGATATTAAAAATTTGAGACACATTAATTGATATGAATTACACAGTGCATGCAACATTCCTATTACTCATATTTCGAATGCACACACATGTATATGCATGCATAGGCACACACTTGCAAATGCATACACTCATTATATGGTTATTACTAATTGTATTTTATGTGTTAATCAATGAAAGGTGTAATAGAGTTCATTATCCAAAAATGTGATTGCATTTTCCTATTCTCCATCTTATCATCTTTGATGATATATTTTGGTTTCATAGCAAAACATATTTCCAAATTTAATCTTAGTGTCTACATCCATTAGATGTTTATGCTGGTTATAATTAGAAAATATTATATGTGAATTAAAACTCTTGATAAGAGCTGACTAAAACCAAGGTAGAGAAAAACATTGTTCAGATAATTTGAGATTGTCAGGTAATTCATGTATCACAGTATATTCTTGCCATTTGTTCATTTATTTGGTCGTAAAAAGAAGGAAAAAAAAAGGTCTTGATTACTATGAATGGACAATGGGTTAAAAAATGTTGAGAATGTCTTTTTACACTCATTTGTCATGTTTGTTTATCCCATGTGGACATAAAGACACCAAGATCAAATCGAATATTCTTTACAACTTGTTAGGTTTACTGGTATAATTATTCTAGCCCTGTAGTCTTCGATAGGTATGTAACTACACACACACACACACACACACACACACACACACACACACACACACACACCTACACACACACACACACACACACACACACACACACGTGTGTGTGTGTGTGTAGGTGTGTGTGTGTGTGTGTATAGCTATAAGTGACTGTCAGCGTGTGTGTGTGTGTGTGTGTGTGTGAAAGATGTGTCAATGTGTAGATTCTATAAATGTGTAGTTTTAATTTCACAATGATTTTATGTCACCCTGCAGTTCTTAATGGGTGCAGTGCTCTTTTTGATTATAGCATCATGTTTGTTCGTATCAATGACAAAATATATTTTAACATAGATTTTGATGGACCATGACAAAGTACATGCCACAGCAGTATAGTGTTTCTGAATTAGATTTATTCTCTTATTGTCTTCTCTCTCTGCCTCTCATCTCTGTACCCCTGTCTGTCTCTTTCTCTCTCTGTCACTCTCTCTGTTTCCCTCTCTTTCAAGAACAGCACAAACACTGATAGTTATACAACAAGCTCTTCAACTTATTCCTGACTTCTCCTTCAGTATTTTTTATTTTTGTTAAATTTAAAATGTATCTGATTTCAGAACAAAGTTTGAGTGAAGTGAGGAGAGCAAGCCAGCAAAATGTCCATCTTCCGCAGTGAAGAGATGGCCTTGTGCCAGTTCTTCTTGCAGTCTGAAGCAGCCTATGCCTGTGTCTCAGAGCTGGGAGAACTCGGCTTGGTGCAGTTCAAAGATGTATGTATTATAACACACTTTCAATATATTATATACTTCTTGCATCCATGTACACACTTTTGTATGAATAAAATGATAGATGTGTGCACAAAAGCAACAATATATATGTCTCTAAATCTGGATGCACAAGCATATAAACTTAAACATGCACATAATTATTTGTTAACTGTAAATAATGCTGTTTACAAAATGTTCTCAAAGAAACTTTTGTGGTCCAGTTTCACTCTCAGCACCCCACCACCTCACCATCCCACCCTCCTTAGTATGTATATCATGGTCCTCATCTAATACCACTACATACCAGATTACTATTATTCAATCAAGAGGCATAAATCAGCACTGACAATACCTGGTGGTTGTTGTTTTTTGTGTGTGTGTTTTGTTGTTGTTTTTTTGGGGGGGGGTTCTTTTTTTTGTTTTTTGTTTTGTTTTTGCTTCGTGGTTTTAAAGTTTGCTTTAAAAAAAAATAATTTAAAAAAATTTAAATTTTGTGATGAAAATAATAAAAATCCCTTTACAGAATTTCTTGCACATGTCTTTCATTGCACCAAACATATGGACTTAAAATTGCAAGTGTCTTGATTTATTTTACATGATGACCAAATCACTTTTGTCTCTTCCATTACAGTATGCAGCTTATTGGCATTCCATTATTGTGTCAGGTGAAGATGGTGAATACTACAGAAAAACTTGGAAAAAGGTGTGATTTTAGTTGATCTTTTATTGAAAGATAAACAGGTTTTATGTCCTCTTTTGTGTTCCAGCTGAACCCAGACGTGAACGCCTTCCAGAGGAAATTTGTGAATGAAGTTCGACGATGTGAAGAAATGGAGAGGAAGCTAAGTCAGTCCAACTGTTGTTGTTTTTTGTTTTGTTTTGTGGACTGTGTCTCAGCACCTTTCATTTTCGTTTTCTTTAAATATATGTGCACAGACTTTATTTGATTCCTTAAGTTGTTAACTTCATTCACCTGTTCTTTCTGTCTGGGTCAAATGTTTCACAGATGTTACTTGTGAGTATGGATGTCAGTGTGTGTGTGTGTGTGCATTTGAGTGGATGTGGACAGATACTTGAAAAATGCCAGATGTCAAGTGCAAATCTTGTGTTTGTAACTCAGGTATTGACAAAGGTTTATATTTGCATTATTCATGTTGATATTGATCATGTTGTAGTCACAAGGTCAGCATAAAGTCAAATATTTGAAAACCTGCCTAATGAAAAATCAGTATACACACATAGAGTACTGTATTATCTTTTTGTGCAGGGTACGCTGAAAAGGAAATCATCAAAGAAAAGCTGAAAATTGCTGATTATGGTGAAAATCCAAAGGCACCTGCACCAAAGGAGATGGTGGACTTGGAGGTATATTGCTCTGTTCCTTTGTATGTCTGACTAACATATTGTTGGCAGGAAGACGTGTGAGGATATAGGACTTATCACTGTCCACTACAACAACCAGCATTTACTGACCCAAATGACCTTTTCTCCAGATATCAAGATGTTTTAAGTGGTGAGCAAGGCAGTCTATATGGAGTCGCACACTTTCAAGAGGATGACACTGTGAAACCTGTTGTCTCTCCTGCATGTAGTGTCCCTCATTCGATGAGATCCAAGGTCAAAGCAGAACTGAATAAACTGAGTGAAAAAGATATCATCACTTAGTGGATGAACCAACAAGCTGGCATAGTTGCATGGTAGTAGCGACAAAAAAAGTTTGGAAATCCGGGAATCTACATTAACCCATGACCCATTGAACAAAGCACTGAAAAGAGAACACTGTCCTCTTCCTATCATGGAGGACATCGTACCAAAACTTACTGGGTCAAAGTTATTCTCTAAATTAGACCTGAGCAACACATACTGGCATGTCCACATGGACAAAAAATCTAGTCCACTGACCACTTTAGAAACACCACAAGGACATTATCATTGGACATAATTACCTTTTGGTACTTCTGTGAACAGTGAACTTCAACTTGAACAAAATTGAACTGAAAATTATGTTGTTAAGTCTTTCTCTTAATTCGCCTTTAATTTTCATATGGTGCAAAGTATGTGTTGCTGGATATATTTTACTCTTTACCAACACAATGAATGATGTGCAGACAACCTTTGAAAAGATCGAAGGGGAGCTGCGTGAAGTGAACACCAACAATGAAGCCCTCAAGAAGAACTTCCAGGAGCTTTCAGAACTGAAGGAAGTCATGACCAAGACTCAGCTCTTCTTTCAGGCAGTAAGTTATCACTAACTTTTGGGTTTCTGAGAGCTAGAGATAAATAGAGTGAGTGAGTGTGTGTGTGTGCGTGTGTGTGTGTGTGTGTGTGTTGCACCAAAGTTAATAGTTTGGCAAATTGGATCTCTTGATTTTTATTTGTGAATGATTAATGATTTGGTTATTTGCAGCAAAGATTTGTGTTGAGAAACTGGTCACTGTCAGTTGCTGATATTTTCCGATCAACTGTATACTAAACTAACAGGGTAGGTGTATGTGTTTTAAAATATGTTCAAACGGAATACATGACCATGTGACTGTGCCTTCATTTTATGTACAAGTGTGATCAGAGCCAGCTAAAAGATGAACACTATGGTATGTGACAGCATGGTCAAGACCAGCACACCATTGTGGATGACGCCCAGAGAGCCATTACTGAGGAAACAGTGGGCCATGTTCCTGTCAGTCAGCCGTCTGTACAGTTAGGGTAAGGGTGCTGGACAATTCATAGCCGGTCTTTGTCTCTGCCAATCTTTATCTCTCCTCTTTCTCTTTCTTTCTGTCTCTTGTTCCTTCAGAACATTGAATTTGACTCAAGTTTATGTCATTCTTTTAATCTTGGAACTGAAGTGTGATGCCACCTTATGTGGGAGTGTTTCTTCAAAGTCCCTGCAACTGCAATAGTGTATGTTGTTTCTTGTTTAGTTATTCTTGGTTTTCATTTTTTCCTGCTAGTAAATAGAATGATGGGGTGGGGGTGGAGGGGGGGAATCAAATACTTTCAAAATACTTTGCCCTTCACTGGTAACAGACATGACTCTTTGGGTGTCAGGAAGGAGGATCATATTACTATATCAAACTTTTTCAGATTTAGAATTTTTCAGTTATTGTGTTTGGTGGTAATTCATGATGAGAAGGCAATAGCAGGAACAGAGCAAATGTTTGCCAACTATTGGCATATGAAAGAGAAAGACCCCAAACTAAAAGATGGGAAAAATCAACATCTATTACATCTCAAATGCTACTGGAGATGGGTAGTGCCTTATACTATTGCATGATTTTGTCTTTTAATGGGTGTTGGGGAAGAAGCAGCATGAATTGAAGGTTGATTTAGTTTTACATGGAAACATTAGTAAGAAAATTTTATCTTGTAGATTTTTGGCTGGTGTGATTCCACGTGAAAAGATGGTGGGTTTTGAACGCCTGCTGTGGTTCGCCTGTCGTGGAAATGTCTTTATGCGACACGAGTCAATTGAAGGACCTCTGGAGGACCCTGTATCTGTGAGTAACGTTTTACGGTATCATTTTTTTATTTTGCTGGAAAGTCTTAGTTTCCATTGCACAGACTTATGATTTACATTGAGCTTTCTGCATTGTTATGATTTTGCTTCAGTTGTGCTGTTGCCGTTACCCTGCGCAAAAAAGCAGTGTTTTTTGTGTGTGTTTCTGTTTTAAGGGAGACCCTGTCTTCAAGGATGTGTTCATCATCTTCTTCCAAGGAGAGCAGCTCAAGAATAAAGTGAAGAAAATCTGCGAAGGGTCAGTGCCATTGACTTAGGATATTTGAATCAGTCATTTCCACCAGAATGTTAATTTGGTTAGAGATAAATGATGTTGGTATTGAAATTTTATTATTGTTGTTTTTAAAACCAGACTATGAACTACTATGTTATCCAACTTTTTTTTTATTTCTCTATACAATTCTAAAACCTTGAAAACACTTTAATTAATGTTAAGCAGTACAAAGTCATTTTCATATTCATGATAACTACTAAAATCTGACAGTAAATCTGATTGTGTGAGATGCATTTGTAAACTGACCTTTTCATTGAACACTCGCTGTCTTGTCAAAGAAAAAGTACCTTGTCATGCCAAAAATAATTATGGACAACAATAATAGATTTATCATGAAGTGCTTTGGTGGAGGTAACAGTGTTATGGATAGAAATATGAGCATTGTTATGCAATGGTCTGACAGGTTCAAAGCATCTCTGTACCCATGTCCGGAGACACCCCAGGAGAGGGAGGAGATGCTGAAAGGTGTCAACACCCGTCTGGAAGACTTGAAGACTGTGAGTGGCCAGTGATGGCAGTACTCATCCCCCACAGTTATTACTTTTGTGTGTCATGTCTGAGCAGGTAGTCTGTGTGATCTGTTCCCTTGAACAGCTTTATGGTTTTTCACCATTGTGTCTTTGATCGTAACATAGTCTCGGTAGGCTGACCTGAAATAGTGAACTTTTTCCATCCTTTTCTACATTTGATGGTGCCTTTTTCCCCAGAGTATTTTGATAGCCTGAGCAAGCTTATATGTGTTACCCTGTGTACTAGTTTGTGTTAGTGTGTGTGATTTATGCTTCCATACTATACAATAATTTTTTTAAAGAACATGCGTCAAAAAGACTGCAGCTAAAATTGCTGAAATATGCTTAACCCATTCAACCATGCTGAGTTTACAGCCTCAGCTTCCTTGCCATATTAATGCAGAAAAAGCGCAGAAAAATAGGCTGTTTTTCTCCAAATTACATGTGGACACACCATGAAATACTGTAGAAGTTGGTCCTTTTCCTTACAGTTTATGTATATGTAGGAAATTGAAAACCATTTTAATGAGGCAAATTTTGATGCTAAGGCAGTTTTGGGGCACAGGGCTCAGTGAGTTAACAGCTGCATTTGGAGGTAAGGAGCCAGTCACAAAAATCCATATTGTTGAATATCACTTCTGTTTTTTTTCAATCTCTCACAACAGGTATTGTCCCAGACAGCAGATCATCGTCATCGTGTGCTGGTGTCAGCGCAGAAGGAAATCCGAACATGGATTATCAAGGTGGAGAAGATCAAGGCCATCTACCACACCCTCAACATGTTCAACTTTGATGTCTCCCACAATTCTCTCATTGCCGAGTGCTGGTGCCCAACAAGTGCCCTGGACAAAGTCAGACTGGCCCTGAAGAATGGAGAGGTCAGTCAATTTTGACAGTCATCATTATTGTGTGTAGTATTGCAGCCTGACTGTTTGTTTACAGAATTTTCATTACCAACAGTTGGAATTGAGGGGGTGGGGATGGGGGTGGGGGGGGATACTAAGGATAGGAGCTGTCTCCCTTCAAAAGTTCCAAGTGTAGAAATCCATGGAGGTTTTACAGTTGGTTATTTTTTGTTTTTGTTTGTTTTTGTGTTTCTTTATTTTTTTATTTTTAACTTTCTTGTGATATCTAGATTAAAAGAAAAGTTCTTACTCTGAGAAAGGTAGCTCAAACGTACATTGTCAATCTGGACCATACACATACAGTGTGTTGGTGTGTTATATCACTAAGTGGAGATGCTTACTAGTGAAGCAGCTTTTCCAAAAACAATTTCCAATATTGAACGAGTATATTCATGGTCATTGTACAGGTCCCAACAAGATTGTGAACTGAACCAACTCATTGTTTGACTGAGTGGTCGAATTTGAAATGTTTCTTTAGACACTTGGATGCAGATGTGCATATACATCTATAATGGACCAGCTGTACTTTATCAGCCATACTTAATGTTTTCAGAAAATCAGTGGCAGCACTGTGCCCAGCATAGTCCAGATGATGGAAACCAAAAAGAAGCCTCCCACCTACTTCAATACCAACAAGTTCACCAATGGTTTCCAGAACATCGTCAGCGCCTATGGTATTGCCTCATACAGAGAGGTCAACCCAGGTATGTTTTGTGTGCTTGTCTTCAAGGAACACAATTTAAAATCTACTCACACAGATTTGTACATATTCAGACATCAAATGGGGAGATACTTACAGTTGCAGTAAACAAACAAAAAAAAAAGAATATTTTATAACTGCACTGGTTGTGTAACCTGATGAAAGATGATTGACTACCAACTCAGAACAGACAGAAGGTAATCAGTGTAACAGGATCAAGCAGGCATTTGTCAAGTACAACTGCTGGTAAAGTAAATAATGTTTAAATCAGATTTATTTGAAATGAGAAGAATTTGAGACAACCACTGTTTGTTCAGTTTGCATATTGGAAGCTTTTTGAGAGCAATTGAAATGTAGAAATGGCAGTCAAGCAAAAAGTAAGAGATGTTATTTGACATTGATTTATTGCAGCTCTGTACACCATCATCACCTTCCCCTTCCTGTTTGCCATCATGTTTGGAGATGCAGGACATGGCTTCATCATGTTCTGCTTTGGCCTCTTCATGATCATCAATGAGAAAAAGTTCCTCAAGCAGCGCTCTGACAATGAAGTAAGACCTTTCTTGCCGCAAACCTTTGTAGGTAGATTTTGATTGGTTTAATCTCCGAAAAGTCTGTATTAAGGGTTTGAATGACTTCTTACTATCTAAGCCTTTGTAGATAGATTTTAAGTGTTTTTATCTTGTATGAAAAGTATTGGTAAGTTTCATACGACTTTTTACCATTGTTGTTTGTTACAGACATGTTTTCTTTTTCTTTTTTTTAACACACTGAGACTGAGAACTTTCAGCTGCATCACTGTGATAAAGATTTAACAAGTGATAAATCTGAGGCTGAAGGCCCGTCCAGTGCAATATGTTTATGTGAAGTTCCCTTTTTTTTGCACAGCAGATGTGGTGTGGTGTGTGTATGTGGATCAGACCGCATACTTTGACACCCCCTTTGAAACTGAAACTGATGCCTGTATGATGTGCTAAAACATGATTTTTTTTTTTTTTTAACTACTGTAAAGTTCAGTCTATTGAGCGCACTGGTATATAAGCCGCACCCACTAAATTTTGGGAAAAATTGAACTTTATACATACATAAGCCGCACCGGCTTATAAGCTGCACTTATTTCCGGTAGTGGAACACATACTGATACTACAGAAAAGCTGTCGATACTGTAGGTTATGAAATAAACACAAGCTGGAAACAACACAAAGAAAAGCAAGTGAAAGTACTGCTAGTGCCACAAAAAAATAATAAACAAACACAACGAAAATAAGTCCATAATTTAGGGATAGTCACATTTATTCAACGTCATCCTGCTCACTGAATCCACTAAAATCTTCGTCTTCAGTGTCCGAGTTGAAGAGAACCAGCACAGCTTCCGCCATCTTGTCACTGACTTCAGCCTTGCTTTCACTTCATGAACATGAAGGTGGAGGTCGATGCTGGTTCGCCACTTGCACTGCCGTCTGCTAGGTCGATCGCCTTCAATTTGAAGGCTGCATCATAGGCATAACATCATGTTTTCAGCATGATGAGGGTGTACGCTTGAGCAGAGTAGAACTGAATGCTGTTCTGAAGGCTTTAATGTGTGCAGATTTGATTTATAAAATGTGAACAGTTAGCACACTATCCTGAAGCTCATCCAAAAATTCATGAACAGAAATCATGATTTTGGTGAGTTGAAGGGCAGCTAAGAATAGACGAGAATGTGACACTCCTGGGATCGTTAAAATCCTCAAATAAGTCACATCATTGTATAAGCCGCAAAGGTTGAAGCTGGGGTAAAAAGTCGCGGCTTATAGACCAAACTTTACGGTAAGCATTTTATTTCAGAGATATGTGACTGTGTGTGCAGATCTGGAACACTTTCCTGGGTGGCCGCTACATCATCATGCTCATGGGTCTCTTCTCCATCTACACTGGCTTTATCTATAACGATATCTTCTCCAAGTCGGCCAACATTTTTGGTTCAGCATGGAGAATGCATGATTATGAGTGAGTGAATCTTCAGTGATAGCCTGGAAAACAGTAATGTGGGAAAGCTCGGGAAAGAAAAAAAAAGATATGATGAGTTTAACTCAAAAAGGAATTTACCATGTCAAGGTGAACGTGTGTATGTTGTTAATTGATTCTGCTGTTCAAACTGTTAAAAAAAAAAGCCTTGTGCGTGTGTGTGTGTGTTTGGGAGAGGGGGGGGGGGGGTATGTCTGTGTGTGTGTGTGTGTGCATATGTGTTCTTGAGATTGTGAGTTTGAAATGGTCATGCATTTAAAAGCTCACTTAAATGAGTGAATTTGGAAGGTGCAGACCACAAAACCCAGTAACGGAAGAATCTTCTGCTATGTGATTTGCACCAAGTGTGTTTGATGTCCCATTGTACAATTAGATAATGTGGTTGTTTTGCAGGAATGAGACAGTTGAATGCTGTGAGGAACTCACTCTTGACCCAGTGGTTTTCTTTAGAAACAGCACACCTTATCCTTTTGGCATTGATCCAGTGAGTTTGTGTTTCTCTATGTGTGTGTCTCTGTTTTTTGTTTTAATTTTTTTTTAGATAAACCAGTACTGACTAAATCACATTTACTGTGACAAGAAAAATGATGTTCAACACTTGGTTTTCATTTTTATCAAGTCCAGTCATATTAATTGGAAATGCCAAGTAGTAGGTCAGCATAAGTTAACAACGCTTTATACCTACATTGTAACATTGAATTGTTGTCTGCAGTTTTCTGCCATTTTGGTGTGTCACGACAGTAGGTGTTGACAGAAACTGCACTTTTGTAATTCTTATTTTCTGCTTTGACTGTGGATGAATTATTCATGTGTGTAAGTGTATGTGAGGGGGATGAATCTTTGTATATTTTGTTTTATTCAAATTATGTTCACAGATATTAATGCATCCTCTATTTTCTTAATGCTGTTTAAGTGAAAACTGAAGGCCATTTTCCCTTGCAATTTGTTTTCAGATTTGGCAGGCTTCAAAGAATAAGATTGCCTTCCTGAACTCTCTGAAGATGAAGCTGGCTGTCATCATTGGCATCAGTCAGATGTTTTTTGGCATCTGGCTCAGTCTCTTCAATCACATGTGAGTCCAATTTCTCCTAAGTAAAGCAATGTTATTTTGATTTGTCAGATGTACAGATGTTAGTCACAGTTTCCATTATGAGCAGCATGACAACAGAAATGACAGCAATGATCTGTTCACTGTCTACATGACGGGTTAACCTGTTATACTGTAGTTGTGGTTGTATTGTGTACATGATGGATTAACCTGTCATCTGGCTTTCCCAAATTTTCCAACAGCATCATAACTGTTGTCCAGCCCAGAAAAAGACTGTTACAATCATGAATAAACATGAACACAGACCTGATAAAGGTATAAGGCATGATCTGTGGCTCAAAGCGTTAACCTACTTCCAGCCCAATCAATAATTGAAGCAGTCTCACACACACACAACAGGCGAAAATGAGCAACCTTGTTCAACCTTTAGCAGGTAAAGGCTGTTATGATGACCCATATTATAATGCAGACACTGATTGTTCTGAAATTTGCACATATTTGTATTTGTATTTCTTTTTATCACAACAGATTTCTCTGTGTGAAATTTGGGCTGATCTTCCCAGGGAGAGTGCGTTGCTACACTACAGCGCCACCTTTTTTTTTTTTTTTCCTGCGTGCAGTTATATTTGTTTTTCCTATCAAAGTGGATTTTTTCTACAGAATTTTGCCAGGAACAACCCTTTTGTTGCCATGGGTTCTTTTACGTGCGCTAAGTGCATGCTGCACACTGGACCTCAGTTAATCGTCTCATCCGATTGACTAGCATCCAGACTACCACTCAAGGTCTAGTGGAGGGGGAGAAAGTATCGGCGGCTGAGCCGTGATTCGAACCAGCGTGCTCAGTTTCTCTCGCTTCCTAGGCAGACGTGTTACCTCTAGGCCATCACTCCACTGTATGGAAGTACAGTACATGACACATAACACACGAACCTGCAAATGTTGAAAAACTTTGTGTGGAGCATGAAGGGGCATGGTTAAGGGGCCGCCATGAGAACATCAGAGGCATGCCAAAGAAAGAAAGCTGGGGGGGAGGGAGAGGAGGGGGAAGAGGGAGGATTAGAGGCTTTGATGACAGCACACATTTTGGACTTGTTCCAAAATGTGTGTTGTCCGATAGTTTTGATTGTTATTTTAGTTCAGTTACAACACCTTGGAAGCCAGGACTTCATTTGTTTGTGTGTGTGTGTGTGTGTGTTTGTTTTTTGTTGTTGTTGTTGAAACATTTACAGTAACAAGTTTTTTATATAAAGAAACGTAAAATTATATCGCTAAAATATACTTCATTGTTCAACCAGCTCAGAATCAAAATCCATACATCCTATAATTTCAGAATGTTTTCAGTAGAAAGATCTGTCAATTTTCTTTCACAAAAACATGTGGTCTGCATACTTTTGACCAAAAAAATGTAGCCTATTGAATTTTTTGTTAATTTCACCCATTTCCACTAAAAACAGATTCCCCTGGCAGAAGCCCTGTAGCAAGTGTTGTTTCCCTGGATGGGTTAATCATCAGTATTATAGTATCTTTATTTTTTATCTTTTTTTTTCCACATGTGATGAAGATACTTCCGCAAGTTCCTCAACATCTTTGTGGAATTCATTCCGGAAGTAATTTTCCTTGGCTGTTTGTTTGGATACCTTGTGGCACTGATCTTCTACAAATGGATTGTCTTTGAACCTGAGGATTCCAAGTGTGCACCGGCTCTGCTCATCCGTACGTATGGCTTTTTCTTTTGAACTATGGGGATACAAGAAAAAGTTTTAAGAATTGATACGTAAAATGTTAATTGCAAAATTTAGGTGCACTTGAATAAAGCAAAAAGGCATACCTCATATTGTTAATTAATCAGCCAGTTCACATGTGCACACATAAGGAGAGAATTAATCATCCAGTTCACATGTGCACACATAAGGAGAGAATTGGACTCTGCCTTCTGTTGCCAAGCCCTTGACACAATGAATATAAATTCTCTGCCCCTGTGATTGTGAAGGGATTAGGGACCTGTAACCATTAACATAAGCATGGTGATGAATGAACAGTTAGTTTTAATACAGGAAGGCTTACAGATAATGCCACCACCAGAAACAGAATAAAATAAAAGCCACCCTTTTCTTCCTTGTTACAGACGTCAAACCCAGAGTTTCAGTTGTATAGAAAAGGAGAATGGAACATCCACATGGACAACAAACTCTTTCATAACTATCCACATCTAATAGAATTTGATCAGACTTTTCTTACAAATTAGGCAGAGAAGAGAGTGGTGGTCAAAGTGTTTTACATGGTGATTTCTTTCTGATCCATGTCTGTCATCAATACAATGAAGAAGCTGTGTGTTGCTTGTCATGTGACGAACCCCATTGTGTTAAATGTTAAAATCATATTGACCCCATTGTCTTAAATCTTAAAATCATCTTGTTGGGAGCTTGGATTAAGACCATATACAGTGTTTTGCTGATTCAGTGAAAATGCATTTTCAAAGTGGTTCCACCTCTGAATATTTTTAAAGGAAGTAAATATTTTTATTTCAGTTGATATGATGTATGGGTGCCTGAAAATGTATTTCTTACTTTGACGATTAGATTTTGAGGTATTGACTTGTGTTTGTGTCATATAGATTTTTTGTTGTTGCTTTTAATTTGTGAATGATTTGTTGCTATAATGTTTTCAGTTGGGATATTGCTTCAGTAGTCAGCTATTAACTCTTTCAGTGCCATAGGTGACTTTAGTCAACATCAAGGGATCGTGTTGAAAGGACCATTTATCAGATTGAAACAAAGCTTGACAGCTACAGCCAGTCTCCTGGGCAATAGAACAGTGACTAACCTTTGCCCAGACCTAGTTTGAAGTGAACAGGTCCACTGTGCTGTTTCGACATGAACCTAATAGTGTACCTGAGAGTGTCAAGTCTAAAATATTTGGTGCCAGGGAGTGTTTTTCAACAGAACCTTGGCAGTGAAAGAGTTAGTCAAATGTGAACTGAACTCAAAGCCCTCTTTACTCCTTCTCTTCTGCATCATCTTCCTCTTGCAGGGCTTGCATTTTCACTGTTATTTCTGTTATCTTCATCTCAATATCTTTCTTCCTGTCTTTGCTGACTACATCTTATACTTCTCACTCCATATTCCTTTTTCCTTCTGTCTCTCTCTTTTTGTTTGTGTCAATGGAGGAGACTTAATAACTAATTTTGTTCTGTTTATATGTGGAACTTTGCAAATAGTTATCTTTCATATGTCAGTAACAGTGAATATTATTTTCCAATATACTCTTCAGTTGTCACTGTCAATGTCACTGGTCCTGTAACCTGGCCTGGTCATGGGGGCACTGTGCTGCTGAACATATCACCAACTGTCTCCATTTCTGACTGTCTGATGCTTTTCCTGTGTAGCTGACAGTAACTGATGGTTGTATAATTGTGCAGAGTACATTAACATGTTCATGATGACCTACACTGACAAACCCAAAGCCAATGAAACGGCCGATCCCAAAGTGGGCTGTTCACAGTGGACTTTCTATGATGGCCAGGTAAGAGGAACAACAAACTTTATGTTGGGGATGTATTTTATTTTGATTAGGGTTTTGTCAGAACAGATTTCTCTGTTTGAAATTCGGACTGCTCTTCCCAGGGAGAGAGTGTCGCTACAGTGCAGCACCACCATTTTTTCTGCCTGGAAGAGATCTGTTCCAATTTATATATTGTACTGAACAGCATTTGCACAATACCACCTCTTGACAGGTGCAGATGATCACATCAGCTGTACATGTGTAATGTTATGAACTCACATACTTAAGAAATAAGACTGATATTTTAGTATCAGTATTTTTGCATGAATGTTTCCAATCAAGCAGCTCATTAGCCTGTTATGTTTTCTTCGCTTAAAGTGGTTGCATACACATTCATTTGAAAAACAAAAAGACTTGACAACTCACATTCTCCTGCACTTGAAATGAAATGTATTTCATCTGTCAACAGCAAGCCATTCAGACGGCGTTCGTGATAGCGGCTGTGTTGAGTGTACCTGTTTTGCTGCTGATCAAGCCCTATGTTCTGCGTGCCAGGCATAACAAGAAGATGAGGGTAAGCTGTGTCTTCCTTGTGTTGTGCATGCTTCCTCCATATTTGTTATTTGATCCACATGTTTTCAGAACCTGTATGGCAGGCAGTTGCTGATTATTTTGCAGTTCAGTCAGAGACGAACATAATGTCACTCAGACTCAGCAAAGAGGTGAAAGCACAGTTTGTTGGGGTTGTTCTTTGTTTCTTTGTATGACATGTATATTTATTGATATATATATGTATAGTGTTGTTTATTTGTTAAAATTTGTATGTCTAGGGAATTTACTTTCTGTCAGATTAGCAAATGTTCTTTTTTGGTATCTTTTATTTACAGATGATTTTCTCACTAAATAAATGAATTTTATGAGGGCAAGATGGTGAAATAACTTTTCAAAGTCTTTTCTTTTATCCTCTCTCATTTTAGTCTTTTTTCCATACATTTTCCCAAAATTTCTTTCCAGTACAATAATTTTGTTTCAGTTTTGTGTTTATGTTGCCTGATAATGTATAGTCGTCATGTTATCTTTTGCCTTGGTCATAGGAAGTCTGCCCCCACAGTGAAGCGAAGGAATGTTTGAACCATTCCACTCTGCTGCCAAGCTGCATTTATGTGACTGTCCTGCCGGTCTGCGGTAGTTTTCCCTGGTTCACTGACAAGTTTTTTTCTCATTGTCATGTTTCTCTTCACTCACCTGTCTCAGTGATTGCCCGCACCCAGTCTCATGTTCAATGCACACACTGTAACCACAGATTACTGACTAAGAACTCGAAGAACGCTGAATGTTTTCCAAACTTTGTAAGCCCAACCGAGAGGCTTAGTTCAGTCCACTGTGCAGCAGATTGGGTTTGGAATCTGTTTTCAACCCCTTCTCTTGTATTGGCACTCCATGGCGACTTTCTTTGTCTTGATGACACTCGACTTGCAGGTAATCCTCTCCTTCTTCCAGTATCTCTCAGTACAGCAAGTAGGGATGAATTACAGTGGATGCTGCATGTCCTTTGTAGACCACTGTTACTTGCATATATATTTGAAAGCGGTTTGGAACAAGCATTCCTGGTGTCCCCAGTACAACTTTTCAGTTATGACAAGTCTGGCTGCTTTTGATATCACTTTGTGTGTGTGTGTGTGTTTGTATTTTCCCTTCAGATTGAATGTTTTGGATTTTGGGGTTTTTTTTTTTCTCAAGGCCTGACTAAGCGCGTTTGGTTACACTGCTGGTCAGGCATCTGCTTGGCAGATGTGGTGTAGCGTATATGGATTTGTCCGAACGCAGTGACGCCTCCTTGAGCTACTGAAACTGAAACTGTTTTGGTTTTCCGCTGAACATTCTGATGTTATCCCTTTCTGCCTCCACCAGAAAGTTGAAGACAGTCGTTAAAGTTGTCAGTGGCACAGATGCTGCTTTCTGCTCCTCTCCCTCTGCTGTCAGTGTTTGTTATGGCTGGTTTATGAACAGCTCATGTGCGGTCCACATCTGCATTCAATGTCAGTGTTCTTTTCACAGGAAGACTAAAATTGTCACAAGGTTATTTACAGATTACATGCCTGTTTGCACAAGACATGAAAGCTGATTATGTTGCACTGTTTACTGGATGATGTTTGGCTCTGTTTCTGCTGATCTCAAGTTAGAAATGAACTCTAAACTAACAAGATTATTGAATGGTAATTTTTTAGACTGTTGGAAACGCCTTTTCATCCAGTGTTTTGGTCTTCAGATAAGCATTGCTTGATCCTGTTGTTTAGAATCTGACCCTTTTGTACAAGATAAAGTTGTTTAATCCAAGTACATGTGGGTACAGTTCTGGCATGCCATTCTGTGTATTTCCTGTCTGTGATATAAAAATAGGTGAGTACAATGTATCAGGGGGTTTTTGTTTGTCTTTTTTTTTTTTTTTTTTTTTTGAGAATTCTGCATGACAAGTTATTTCCAAGGAAAAAACGACAAGATTGTGACAATGTTTTTATAACAGTTGGTGGCTCATTGAAAATTTACCTCTTTTACAGCTTTTAGCTTCTGTATAGATAGTGTGTTTGTTTGATAACGTGTCACAATGTGCCTGTGTACGTTACTGCCTTTGAAAGGCTGCAGAATACCGGTGTGCAGATCTTCTTACTTTTGTGGAGTGATTCACATAAGAACTTTTTCTTTCCATTTTTTCCCCAGAGGGCAGGCAGCATGGGTGCCAAGTCCACGGATGCCCTGATCCCCAACGAAGTGGCTGAAGAGGTGAGAATGAGAAATCTTTTCAATTGTTTAAATTGCAGAGAATAGAGAGCAAGGTGTGGACTGATGTATGTCTGTAGAGAACTGGCACCTGTGTGGGCATGATATGTCACAGGGACTTTTTTTTTTAATGACAAAATCAGAAACAGGTTGTTTTTTTTAATTGTGTGTGTTCATTCAGCATACAGTTATTGTAAACTGTTTTCTGGGAGCTAATATGGTTTATTAAATTTGAGTGAATTTATTTAGTTGAATAAATTTGATTAAGGTTGTGCATGTATTAGTATGGAATGGAATCTCAGTGATCCATTATACTCATTTCATTGTTGGGCATTTCTGTGATTTACTTTCATTACACTTTGTGTGTGTGTGTGTGCCTGACATGTTGTTTGAGGGAAAAGATGGATCATGCCATTAAGATGCACTTTTCTTTCACCTTGTCCACTCCTCCCATCTTATCACTTATTTTTGTCTTTTGCTAATGTTTCATTTGTTGACATTGAATTATGTGTATGCCTCCAGTAATGGAATAATGAACTTTCTTTTACAGCTGCCATAAGGTAGATGCTGACACTGACATGTAAATGACTGTATGAAATTTTGCATTCTGTGTGATTTGTATGTGTGTGTGTGTACGTGTGTAGCTAATGTTGTTATAATTTCTGTGGCAGTACTGAATGAAGTAGTGTATATAATTTGCATTTGTCATTGTGTGAAGCAGTTCAGTTAATGTTTTGGTTTCTAAAAACAACAACATATTGATGTTTGCATGAAACGTGCACGGGTGCATGGTTTTGTAGTGAATGTGACACTGGCATGTGTGTTCAGCTTGGGCTTGTTGTGTTTGTGTTGTGAGTTTGTGTTCATGGTGTGAATTATATACAATCAGAAAGTTCACAGTGCTGAGTTTATAAACACAGTTATGACATAGTTCCTGCCATGGGTGTCATCTTCCCAAAATCTGACTTTTTTCAATCTGATGTCTCAAATTAACAATACATTCATGCTTCTGTAAGTGTGCATACACACTCACTCTCTCTCTCTCTCTCTCTCTCTCTCTCTCTCTCTCTCTCTCTCTCTCTCTCTCTCTCTCTCACACACACACACACACACACACACACACACACACACACATGCTTTCACAGAAGTAAAGAAAGGGGACAAATGCCAGGAACTAGTAGAATTATGAAAAAAATATTTCTGGCTAGTTTAAGAGTTCACTTTAATGGTTAATTATACTGGTCATGTATTATAGTATTCAGATTTTGTTTGGCTTTGCTCACAGTGTGTGTGTGTGTGTGTGTGTGTGTGTGTGTGTGTTAGGAAGCAAAAATGCATTCATGTAAGTATGTATTTTGGTCTCAGAAAACTGCATAAATTTGCTGTTATTCCATGAGTAAATCGTTCAGTCTGAAGTAATTAGAATTGAATTCATTGCTAGCAAATCTGTGATAATATATCTAAATAACTGGGTTAGCAAACATAATATTTCAGTGTACATGCTTAATGTTGATGGATCTAAACTGAAGAGGGAGTCCCTTTGCAAAACTGATGCTTCAAAAGCCTTGTCTGACAGCGCTGTTAATTGACACCTGGCTACTTCCCCCCCCCTCCCCTCCACCCCCAATTTATGGGTTCATGTGTGTTGTGTTTGTTGTGCATCTGGATGTGGTCAGTGGTGCTGACTTGTGCTCACCCCAATGTGTGTACATGATATATCAGAAAAACACAGCACGAAAACAGGAATCCCAGGCCCCTACTGATGTGGAAATGGTGGTAAGTGCATGCTTTGCTAGAGTTCACAGACCCGTCAAGGCTGTGTTTAGTGTCGCTTTGTCTTCCTCTTCCCAAGCACTAACAGGTTGTCGTTTATAGGGTTTAATCAAAATCGAAATTGAAACTTTATTTATTGAGGGAAAAGGAATTGGCACTCATCCTACCCTTTTAAAGAAAACGTATGAACTAGAATGAGTTTAATGAATATGATAGGACTGCAACAAATCAGTTACATCATTGATCAGCCAGAACTTGTGAAATTTATGAAACAAACTATTCAAAATGAACAATTAGAATAGAACAATAGAAATGAATTGTAAAATGTTTCAAAAATATTCTGCTCATACTTCTTTGTAAATAAATAAATAGATAAATAAATAAATAGATATATGAAAAAAGATTGATCTGATTTTTGTCTGCTAGTAGAATTCCAGTTAGTATATTTTTTATTGCTTGCTTCTGCTGCAGGTTTGTTCTTTTTTTCTTTTCGTTTTTTAATTACCAGTCTTCTTTACACACACACACTGTAGAATCATACCACAGTGAAAGCGTCATTGTAACTGGAAAGATACTTACCTTGAAATGGAATGCTCTTTCAGATTTTTATCTTCGTTCAGCTTATGTGAGGTATTTTTGTACTTCATGAATCATTTCAAAGGATGTGTTTGCTCAACAACTATTTTCATTCCCTGCATGTTTGTCTAGATCAGTATGTTTGTGCTTGTGTATTAAAACTGTTGAATTATATTTTCAAAGGTGGCAAAGTTTTTATTTATTGATTACAATCTGGACACATGATTGAGATTATTGTTAAAAAAAAATTGTTGCAGTTTGTTGTAATGATTTTCCCAAGACTGTATATGTTCAGCAACAAATAGAAAACAGACCTGTTTATGGCATAGAATTCGTACCTGTCTGCCGCTAAGACTGAATGCAGCAGAATGCAGCAAGTGACATGAGTGAAAGTGACAACATGCACAGGGACATCTTGCAAGCAGCCAAAGAAAAATTCTGGACTCTGAAGCACAGCCTGACTGCCATGAGAAAAAAGATATTAATTTGTCATCGGAAAAAAAGAACACACCAGTACTTGGCCTTTTGGGAGATTTGTTTTGAGAGAGATGTTGGAGAAGCTGATCAGTGTTCACAGTGCTGAATATTTTATTTCCTCTGCTTTCCTGATCATCTGCAGTCAGATAAACAAGAGATGATATCTAGATAACAGGATGATGGATCTTCTTCTGACCATTGTCAGTTGCATTCATGTGCTGTAGGTTTTCCAGGGCACAGTGGGTCTGAGTAATATATTCATCCAAATTATACTTTGCACCCGGGGTATCAAATTCACTGTCTGTGGAACACATGTTAATCTAACACAGGTTCATAGTGCATTTTAGATGTACTAATTATTCATACCACTGACATATATATATATATATATAAAAGAAAGATAAAAAGAAAAACAATATATGTACTTTACGCTTAAATTTCTGTCATTTGTAGAAAATTGTTCACTTCCTGTTTTGTAGTGTCTGTGATGGAAAAATCTGAGATCCAGCCAGTCAGAACTTGAGTCAGTGTTTCAAAGGCAAGATTCAGACTGGATACATCTGTCAGCAGCTGTTGGAATCTTGATAGGTTGTGACAGACATACCCACAATTTGAGGACACGAACTGCTTCAGAGATAGAAGACAGCTTTGTTGTTTTTTTATTGAAAAAAACTGTACATGACCGCAGCACTCGTATGGATGTGTCTTGACTGAGGAACTATATTTCCTTTTTTGAGGAAGTGTCTGGGTTTGTTCCAGTGTACCTTTTATTTACCTGTGTGCTAGCTGAATTGGTAGCGTAAGCAGCATTGACTTGAAGTTGTGTACCTTGTGCATGGAGAGAGTTACCACTCTTTACTATATATTTGTATTTGTATTGACTTGAAGTTGAGTACCTTGTGCATGGAGAGAGTTACACTCTTTACTAAATATGTTTGGATAGTCACATGTAAACTCTTATTGCTGGTATTCTTCCTGGTATCAACACAATTTTGAGCTTGTGTCTGCATACACTTCATCAAATATAGACCATTCTTTTTGGTTCCATTCAAATTATATTTTTATTTTTCATTTATTTTATTTCTTTGTTGTTTCTCTATGTTGGACATGTGTTACTGCCAAAAAGAAGATCTCTGTATCAAAGTATATACAATAAAGTATGTGATTCGTGTATTCACGTGTTGAATATTCATATTCATACACAGTACAAAACAGATCAATAATTTCTCAGATTATTCGCTTGTAATAATTGTGCTGCTCATGTCAGTGGATTGTGTGATCACTGACAGCTTTTCATTTGCTTGCACTAACCAAGTTGCTGATATCATTTATTGTAAAGAATTAGTGTGGTTGGTTTGTTGTGAAATTATCTAAGTGAATTTTGTGGACTGATTTCAGCTTCAGTTGCAATTTGGTAAAGGAAAATTTTGATGGTTGTTAAGGCTGATTTTGAACATCATGGTTGTGTGCAGTTTTTGCTCTTTTTATATATATATATATAACTATCACAGGCTGCTTTTGCTTTCATTATGTGACATTCGAGTCAATTTTGTTGTGTGAAAGTCATGAAATCATCCCCCCGAATTAATTATTTTCAGTGTTTTGACAGCTTTGAAGAATGATCACTTGTATTGACAACCATTTTTCATCATGCTTTTGATACATACTGGCTGAAGTGAATATGTTTTTGTTTTTTTTATATCTACCATTTGGTGGCAGGGAGGGTTGTGTGTGTGTGTGTGTGCGTGTGTGTGTGTGTGCATCCGTGCATGTGGGCGCAACATGTGCATGCGTGTGTGTACTTGTGTCTGGTGGTGAGAGGGCAGGATCAGAGTAGGTTGGAGGGGAGTGTGTGTGCATGCAAGAGAGTATAGGTGTGTACGTACACAGCACTGAAACTATTACAGTGTAATCAATATATATGTTGGATTGTTTTTATGAAGTGAGAATGGAAATGAAGTCCAGCTGGCCAGAAGTTCCGCTTAATTATTTTCAAAACAGGACTGTCGGCAAGAATTTAAATGGAATGGCCACTTAAGTTCAGAATTTGATCAGAAAGTAACTTTTAGTACTAGAAGGGAATTCAGTGTTATGCAAACCAGTTAACTGTCCCCAGCATCAGTGCCTGTTTGTTGTTGTTGTTGTTGTTGTTTTGTGTGTGCTTTTAAGGTGAATTGATTGAATATTTCATTGATTGTGGTTAATGGTTTCCAGCAAACTGCATTTGCCTTTTTCTAATTCTGTCTCCAGATATTGTCATTGATTGGTGCCTAGTTGGATGAAATTCATGCCTCATAAATCTCATAGTTATGATCAATATATTGATTTTAAAACATTTATGTTTGTAGTGTCCAATAATGTACATTTTCTTTAGACGCTTACCTTAGTTTGTTTATTTGTAGTATCCTAGTTTCTTTGTTTTTTTGTGTGTCAAAGAAAAAGTTCATTTCTAGTACTATACTTGTTTGTTTCTGGTGCCCTGTTTGATTGATAATGTTTGGTGTATGGCAGTAAGTTTGGTTGATTTATTTCTGTGGATTTCAAAGCTGGAACCGATTTTTAACCATTCCCTCTTGACATGGCCCAGTGCAGTCAGCTAGAATATGAGCACCGATGTCAGTCTGTACAAATGCATCTTGTTTGCATGCATGATTTTGTCATATATATATTTTTTTTTTTTACGTTTGACATATTTTTCAGTTGTTTTTGTTTTTGTTGTTGTTTTGATGCATTTACATTGTCTTTGTTTTGGTTTTAGCATGTGAATCCAGCCTTTGACAAGGACGCCCAGGTAACTTGTGCTTCAGAGTTTCCACCTGTTGACCTGTACATAGGCCAGCGCCTGCATTTACTGACTCTGCTGCTGTTGCCATGTTGTATGCTTCTAACACATTACTCAGGCTGCCAGCCACATTTTTTAATTACCATTTTCAGCTGTTTCCTGAAGTTTGATTTTAATTCTTAACACCATTTCTTTTCCAGATTAAGTTTACCAAAGTCATTTTTGTATGAAGCAACTCATATTTTCTTAACAGCAATCTTTTCTTCCATGAAAATTACCTGGTTATTTTCCATAACAGAAAACCCAATAAACTTTTGTCATGTATGAGTACTTTGCAAACATTATTTGAATCGACATCGCATTTTAGTGTGGAAGGCCTTGCCCTCGTTTAAACCAAAGATCACTCAGGTTTGAGTAAAAAGGCGATAATTCTCAGCTCTTCAGTTCTGTGATAGGTCAAGAGCATCACCTCCAAAAGGGAGTTAAACTTTGCATAAAGACGATGTGGCTACTGTGTCATACCCTGTGAAGTGTTATAGAAACTGTAAAGAATTCATTGCAGAGTTATATTTGAAAATAACTAACATCATGCACACATGGAAACACACACATACATGCACACAGTCACACTCACACCCGCAAAGTCACGCTCACACTTGTACATACAGTGCATGCAATAGTGAAATGAATTGGTCTGATGTTCAGGAAGAAAAAATATCCGCATGGAGATCTATATGAGATATGAAATACTTTCAACTGATTTGACTTATTTCCTGTTTTGTTCAGACATAGTTATGATTTTTTGTTAACCATTTGTGACTAATATTTAATTTATATCCTCCCATTTTACTGGGTTTTTTGTTGTTGTTGTTGTTGTTTTCCTTTTTCTTTTCTTTTTTTCTGAAAAGGTTTAACATGCATCATGTAGCATGCATATTTCAAATGATACTCACATTTTCCCTCATCATGTCATAGAATCTGTTCTGCTTATATTATATAACCATCATTTTCTTTAACAGGTGTGTTGTGACATCATATTTGCTTATCCTGAAGTAGCAGAGTGTGCTTAAATGTTTCTGCTTCACTCTGCCTTTTCTCTCATCAGTGTATATATCATGCAGCAGGCTTTGTTTGAACTGAACAAAATGCTTTTGTTTTTTGTACACAATATCCGCAGGACTGTGCTCAGTGTGAACTGTCACCACATGAAAGTGTATCTCATATTCCACAAAAACTGGTTAATACGCTGAGCAAGAATCATGGATTCTTACCAAAAAAATATAGTCTGTAGACTGCCAGTTTGTTGCTTGTTTGTCTTTCCCCTAATGCTGCCGTCAGTGGTTATCTACTAGTAATTATTAGTATTAAGCATCTTTGAATGTATGGATCCTAATCTGATTAGTAATATCAAAAACATATTTTGCACACCACAGGCACATGAAATAATGAAGAAGGTACAATGTACAGTCTCAGCTATAACTTGCAGTTATCTTTTCTCACAACATTACTTGGTCATCTTGTTGCAAGACGAAAGGTGTGAGCAGTCTTTTGATCCCCTCTTTTTCTTTTTTTGTGTGCAATGATTATACATCAATAGAAGATATATAGGCACGCTTGTGTCCCCTACCTCTACTTCAGCATTCAGTTCTGGTAACATTTGTTTCAGAGTTGTCATTTCCTTTTCACTCTTTAATTGATTTGTGTGGCTGAAAAAGGGATAAGAAATCCTGGAACACAAACTGTACTGGAGATCTGTTTCTTTTTTTCTTTTTCTTTTTTCTTTTTTTTTTCTTTTTCTTTTTTTTTTTTTTTTTGAGATATGTTTCTTTGTTGTTGTTTTGTTTGTTTGTTCAGCAAAGTTAGGATACACCTTTCAGAATCTTGCCTTTTATTTTTCTCTTTTTTTATTCTCTCTCTCTCTCTCTCTCTCTCTCTCTCTCTCTCTCTCTCTCTCTCTCTCTCTCTTTCTGTGTGTGTGTGTGTGTGTGTCATATAAAAAATATTTTAAGATCTTCCAACATTTTTTGTTGTTTCTTCTCATTCCTGTTGTGCTAAGTAGAAATGAGCTAGACTGAGCTTCAGTAAGCTTCTTTGAACAGTGTATCAGCTTTGACAGCTTTACATCATAACAGACTGACAAGGTGTGTGTTGCTGACTGGCAAAAATTAACAGGGGGGTGATACTTATAGAAAACATATAGCATGCTGAAAGTAGTAAGTATTGTACTTGGCTGTGATGTCATTGGAACTTAGGATAACTAAAACTGTGTGTTTTCAGTTTCAGTGGCAGCGCATTGCATTTCACCATACACAAGCTGTTGCTTCTGTTTCGCATGCACATATTTATAGATGTGCATACACATTGGTATGCTTATGAGTATGCATGTAATACACACACACACACACACACACACACACACACACACACACACACACACACACACTCACTCGCTCACTCACTTGCTCACATGCACACACACACACACACACACACACACACACACACACACTCGCTCACTCACTTGCTCACATGCACACACACACACACACACACACACACACACACACATACACACAGATGAAGGGGAGATTAATTTTAGGGAAACCTTCCCTCCCTCACCTCTTACTCCTGCCATGATATAAAAACATGAAATGATAAATCGCTGTTTTTATTGCTAACCAACCTGTACAGATGCTAACACTTACTGCATGTTTTATCATTATATTCTCTTGAAACAGCTGTTCATTGGTTTTATATAGTGGTCTAACAGTTTTGATGAAAATGTCCTGTAAGCCACAGGCACATCAAAGTGTTTGAATTTAGCGTGTGGTATTAGATATTTCCTCTGAATCAGTGGATCCAGTCTGAAACTAAGTCATCTGTTCATCTGTAACTGTGTTGTATTGTGATATGTTCCAAATAAAATACTGATTAAACCAAACTAAATCATCATAATGCAAATGTACAGATATTCCTGGATATGTCATGTGTCCTGTTTGCTGTACAGCTTTGGTCAGTTCCACTTTAATCTGTTGTTTGTTGTTTGGTGTGACTCTTCATGTGTGTGATGTGTGCCTGAATGTGCTTGTGTCATATCTTGAGATTACCAGGACAGTTGTGTGATAATAGGCAAGTTGGGTTCAGTTTTATGTAGTTGACAATGTTTGGGGTTTTTTTGTTCTATATCAAATAATGCATTTCAGTGAACAATGATCAGATTTATATATCTTTTGTCTTTGTTCTGGTTAGTTTATCATGTATAAATGGGAGCTTCAGCAAGACTTGATTGCAGTCAGTTGATTAAAAGTGGAGATGAATTCTGATTAGGAATTAATGCATAGTATATTTGAAATTTATTTCATTTGCTGGCTGGTTTATCTATCAAGTTTTACTTGTGCAGATTCTGTGCTTGAATTTTTTTTCACACAATATATTTGATATCAAGATTTAAATTTAAAAAATCTTAATATTATATTAGATAATGAACTGACTGACTAAACTGATAAAATAGATACTGGTTTCATGAACGTTATCACAAAAGAAAAGACATCTCCATAGACACATACTCTGCTTTTGTGCATAGACATGATTGAAGGAAGCTGCAGTTGAATGGGATCATTGCTGATTGTTTCCTTGTTGAGAGATTTGAGGAAGACTCAGAAGAGCAGGTATCCATAGAAAAAAAGCTGTATAGATATGTGTGTGTGTGTGTGTGTGTTTGCAGCCAGAAGGCTCTCTGATGATGGCTGCAGACGTGGAGGATGGTTCCCCCAATGGCACCACCCACAACATCTTTGTGGTGGAAGATGAAGAGGAGGAGGTGAGGTGGAGGACATTAATGAGAATGTTAACTGTGATCCTCAAGACTCTCCTGTATCATAGATGATGATGTAAAGAAATTCAGCATGCTTTACGCAGTGAAGAGCTGTCGTTGCATAGCTGGTGTAAAAGGAATAGAGTGTTTTGGTGTGTTTTTTTTATTGGTGTTTTTTTTTTTTGTTGTTGTTTTTTAACTGCATATACATTTATAACAATTAAGTCTTTAGAAGTATGTGTAAGAGAAAATGATCAGACATGGTGGTGTGGTGGAATGAAGTTAAAATTATAGATTCATAAACATAGTTGGACAGAAATGTTTTCTATTTTAATGTGATTTGCCCATGTGAAATGTGGACCACTTTCCCCTGTGGATAAGATGTTGTTAAGAGTGATGCTGTCTACTTCTGGCATGAACTCTATCCACTTAGTTTCAGGGTCCTCTGTGTGTGTGTGTGTGTGTGTGTGTGTGTGAAACCTTACAAGCCATCTCACCCAAGAAGAGAGTGTGATGTGAAGACCTGTGAGCGTGCATGTTTCAGTTTGACTTTGGAGAGGTGTTCATCCACCAAGCCATCCACACCATTGAGTTCTGCCTGGGCTGTATTTCCCACACTGCCTCCTACCTCCGACTGTGGGCACTCTCTCTGGCTCATGCCCGTAAGTTCTTGACCGCCGTACATCTGTCTGTACCCTCTTCTCCTCATCAGTTTCTTTACATGTCTGCATATTGTTTTCAAGAGATATAAAAAAAATGTTTGATAATTAGAAGAAAGTTTGTCTTAATTATTATTGCAAGATGAATTAGAAATATGAAGAATTAACTTGGGTTGAAATAGATGCATTTTTTTGTGCCCTGTCATGGTTTATCAGATTCACTGTTTTTCTCTGCCTGTTTCTTCATGCCTCTGATAGGAAGGGCTGCAGTAGTTTGCCGTATTGTTCTCAGTTATTGTGTGATATGCTCCTGGCCTTGATAAGAATGGATTGGGGGGAGGGGGGTTAACGTTGATGTAAGTGTACAAATGTATGATTGTATACTTACAACACTAATATTATAAAAAATCATTATGTATTAATACAGACTGGAAATTGTGTTGGGTGTGTTCAGAGCTGTCAAAGGATTGTATTGGGTGTGTTCAGAGCTGTTGGAGGATTGTGTTGAGTGTGTTCAGAGCTGTCAAAGGACTGTGTTGGGTGTGTTCAGAGCTGTGTTGGGCATGTTCAGAGCTGTCACAGGACTGTGTTTGGTGTGTTCAGAGCTGTCACAGGACTGTGTTGGGTGTGTTCAGAGCTGTCGGAGGTGCTGTGGTCCATGGTGTTCAGCCTGGGGCTGAAGATGGACATGGAGTACGTGGGCAGCATCATCGTGTTTGCGTTGTGGTTCATCTGGGCCAACCTAACGGTGGCCATACTGCTGCTGATGGAGGGGCTCTCCGCCTTCCTCCACACCCTGCGTCTCCACTGGTCAGTGCACTGCCTCACTATCGTATTGTAGCGTAGCCTAGTGTAGTGTACCTCCAAAAACAGAGTATGTCTGCCTACATGGTGGGATAAAAATGGGCATACACGTAAAAGCCCACTCATGTGTATACAATCGAACATGGGAGTTGCAGCCCAGGAACGAAGAAGTATTGTAGTGTGTTGTATCGTATTGTTACTCCCCCCCCCCCCCCCCCCACCACAGATTTCTCTCTGTAGGTTAGGGCTGCTCTCTCCAGGGAGAGCGCATCGCTGCACTGAAGCATCATATTTTTTGTTGGGTTTTAGTGCCCTCACATGTGTTTGTTTTCCTTTCAAAAAGTGGGGTTTTCTACAGAATCTTGCCAGGGACAACACTTTTGTTGCATTGGGTTCTTCTGCATGCCTTAACCCATTGAGCCCTGAGTTCCTGAGCAATTTTAACCCTTCTGCCTGAGCTCCTGAGCCAAAATTTGCAAATAATTGGTATTAAACCCTTTGAGCCCTGACCACCGCTTTACCGGTGGTAGAGAAAAATGACATAATGCCTAGCCACCGGTTGAGCGGTGCGTAAACACTTGAAGCGTGCAGAGTCTCAACCTGGCCCGTCAGGGCAGAAATCAGGGACAAAACGTGCGAGAAAACAACTGTACACAATGCAGCAAGTAATTGATATGCTTGATGATTTATCGGAAGTAGAGTATGACAATGATTACTCTGATAGTGAGGTGGAATTCAAATCGGATGATTTTGCTACAGATAGTGATGTTGAAAATGAGAATCAGCTGATCATAGGAGGCATGTCAGGTTGAGACTCTGCATGCTTCATGGTAGAAATCGATCTTTTTTATCCAAAGCACATGCACAAAACACAGTGAAAAGGCGCGGCCATGTTGGTACTACGTTCGCCGACGTCAGAATATCACGGTTTTTCTGATTGGCTGTTCAATATAAGTCAACCAATAGCAAAACACGACACAAGTGTTTACGCACCGCTCAACCGGTGGCTAGGCATTATGTCATTTTTCTCTACCACCGGTAAAGCGGTGGTCAGGGCTCAAAGGGTTAAGCGCACACTGCACACAGGAACTGAGTATATTGTCTGTTCTGAATGACTGGCATCCAGACCACCACTCAAGGTCTAGTGGAAGGGGAGAAAATGCTGGTGAGTGTGGGATTTGATCCAGCGCACTGATTCTCTTGCTTTCTAGGCGGACATGTTACCATTAAGCCATTACACCACTGTCTGCTTTTGCAGGAGTTAGCTTGTATCTTCATTAGTTACAGGACTCTTTCTTCTGAGTTAGATTGTATTGTCACCAGTTATCAGGCTGTCTTCGTAGTTAGATTGTATCTTCACTAGTTATCAGACGCTTTTTTCTGAGTTGGCTTGTATCTTTATTACCGTAAAGTTCGGTCTATAAGCCGCGACTTTTTACCCCTGCTTCAACCTCTGCGGCTTATACAATGATGTGGCTTATTTGAGGATTTTAACGATCCCAGGAGTGTCACGTTCTCGTCTGTTCTTAGCTGCCTTTCAGTTCACCAAAATCGTGATTTCTGTCCATAAATTTTTGGATGAGCTTCACGATAGTGTGCTAACTGTTCACATTTTATAAATCAAATCCCCACACAATAAAGCCTTCAGATCAGCATTCAGTTCTACTCTGCTCAAGCGTACACCCTCATCATGCCGAAAACGCGACGTAATGCTTATGATGCTGGCTTCAAATTGAAGACGATCGACCTAGCAGACGACAGTGCAAGTGGTGAACCAGCAGCAACCTCCACTTTGCGTTCATGTTCATCAAGTGAAAGCGAGGCTGAAGTCAGTGACAAGATGGCGGAGGAAGCTGTGCTGGTTCTCATCAACTTGGACACTGAAGACGAAGATTTCAGTGGATTCAGTTAGCAGGATGACGTTGAATAAATGTGACTATCCCTACATTATGGATCTTAATTTTGTTGTGTTCATTAAAAAAAATTTTTTTGTGGCACTAGCAGTATTTTCGCTTGCTTTTCTTTGTGTTGTTCCGGCTTGTGTTTATTTCATAACCTACAGTATTGACAGCTTTTCTGTAGTATCAGTATGTGTTCCACTACCGGAAATAAGTGCGGCTTACAAGCCAGTGCGGCTTATGTATGTATGAAGTTAATTTTTTTTCCAAAATTTAGTGGGTGCGGCTTATATACCAGTGCGCTCAATAGACCGAACTTTACGGTAGTCATCACTCTTGCTTCTGAGTTAGTTTGTATCTTCACCAGTTATCAGACTTTTTCTTCTGAGTTTGTATCTTCATTAGTTATCGGACTCTTTCTTCTGAGATAGCCTGTATCTTGCCCTGTTATTGGACTGTCTTCTGAGTTAGCTTGTGCCTTCACAAGATATCAGACTCTTTCTTCTGAGTGCTTGTATCTTTATTAGTTATCAGACTTTCATTTGAGTTAACTTATATCTTCACCAGTTACCAGACACTTTCTTCTGAGTTATGTATTTTACCTGTTATCAGCCTCTTTCTTCTGAGTTAGCTAGTATCTTCACCAGTTACCAGACTTTCTTCTGAGTTTGCTTGTATCTTCTTCACTAGTCAGCAGTTTTCCTGCCTCGTGTTAGCTGTATCTTCATTAGTTATGAGACTCATTCTTTTGAGTTTATATCTTCACTAGTTGACAGACACTTGCTTCTGAGTTGGTTTTAATATTCACTTGTTGTTAGACTCTCTGTTCTTAGTTTTATCTTCACCAGTCAAAAGACAACTCCGAGTTAGCATGCATCTTCACTATTTAGCTGACTTACTACTGTGTATACGCTGGTTTGTGGACTCATTCATTTCATATTACTTTTATATTTTTACAGATTCTTGTACAATGTACAGAATGGGGTTAGAAGTTTGCACATGGTGACCCGTTTTTAGGTGCTGGAGCTGTCTGGCAGTTGAGTTTTCTTAAGCTGTACCATACATCAAAGACTTATTTTTCCAAGGCATTGGCTTTCTATACCCTCAGTGTACAGCACTAAACTCATTCTACTCCACAGCTACATGCCTCGTACAACTCCCCTGGACCAGCACTACATGAGACCACTGCAGGAAAAACATGGTGGTTCACTAAAACAGCAAAAATCGATGGAGATTTGTTAATTTAGTCAGTCAAACAAAGCTTCAGTTTCATGCTTCCAGAATCAGTAAACGGTTTAGTTTAGAATGCCAATTGTTCCAAGCAAGAATGAACGAAATTAGAATATTTTGTTGGTACAAGAATACTTGTATCTGGTCCTCAGGGGAAGTAATTATGGTAGGAGTTAACTCACACGTGGAGCAGAATAAGGACAATTCTCGTTGTGTGCAATCAAGTGTTTAACTGTGCCTGCGTCATGTGTGTTCAGGGTGGAGTTCCAGAGCAAATTCTATGAAGGAGACGGAGTCATGTTCCAGCCGTTCACCTTCAAGGAGCTCCTTAAGATCGAATCCCTGGAAAGCCAGAAATAGATCCGACATCTTCAACTGGTGATATATGGATCAGACATCTTCAACTGGTGATATATGGATCAGACATCTTCAACTGGTGATATATGGATCAGACATCTTCAACTGGTGATATATGGATCAGACATCTTCAACATATGCCTGTTTGATCTGCTGTCTTCTGTTGGCTGTTCTTTGAGAAGCGTTTTTTGTTTGTTTGTTTGGTTGGTTTTTGTTTTTTTTTACCCAGTGTATCTGTGGTCACTTTTTGTCAAAATCAAGATACACCAGAAATCAAAGGACTAGATGGATTTGAAAATAAAAACTGCACTGTTCAGTCTTGAATTACAAAATTTTGATTATTGCTTCTGATTATTTATTTTTTTCAGTTTTATACATCAGCAAATGTTGATTGAATATGAAAATTGAGCTATTTTCGTCGTCTTTTTTTTCTTTTTTTTAAAAGTTTGTGTCCTTATTTTTGTTGTTTTGTGTATTCCCATATTCAAGAACATTAACCAGACTGTGTGAATTTTATCATCTAAGTTTGAAAGGGTGTATATGTGTTTTATCATTTTCTTTTTATTATCCTTTTGGTCTTTCCTCTTTTCGTTTTTGATGTTCTTTCATTTTTGTTTCCTTTTTTTAAAACATACTATATGTCTGATTCTTGTTTCACTTCAATTTCTTTAAACATACTTGTAACATACTTGTAACTAAGAATTTTTGATTTATAACTCTTCACATTTACTATTAAGATCTGTTTCTCGGTCTTTGTACAGAAATGGTTTTGTTGCCTTTGTCTGATTTGTAGTTTTTCCTTGTTTCAATTGTACCAGATTCCTAGCTGTTTAAAAATTGTTATTTAGATCTGTTTCTAAATGTATTTTTTGAAATAAGCTTTTTTTTTTTTGATGAAATATGAAACAGGTTCCTGTATGCTAAAACTGTATACGCTTTCTAAGGGTATTCCGAGATGTTTTATATCTGGACATTCCAATCTTTCAAACAATCCTAGGCCTTGTATTGGTCTGTGTGAAACTGGGTAAGTGAGCTTAGACCTTGTATTGGTCTGTTTGAAACTGGTTATGTAAGCTTAGACCTTATACTGATCTATTTGAAATTGGGTATGTATTCAGTGTTCCAATTCTTCCATCAAGTTTAGGCCTTGTATTGGTCTATGTGAAACTAGGTAAGTATTCGAATATTTGGAACTGTGCTTTTTTGCCTAACTATTCAGAGCTGAAGATATTACACAGTTTGTGAGCATATTTATATTGAATCTGTTAAAAGGTGTTTAATTCTGGAATACAGAAAAACAAAGACAACAGGGTAAAAATTATGTGATTGCATAATCCAAAAATATATGGTCTTAGATCTTGACCTCAATGGTTTGGACGAGTCGTTTACATTTGTTTTGGTTTTTCGAAGTACATTTTACCAATCTGTTTGGCAAGAAGTTGATCTGATCATCAGGATCTTGTGTTATGATTTGCCTTTGCTTATTTTCAACTCTCTAATGATTTCTTACATTTTATTACTCTGTTTTGGCAATAAATTTATGATAACAGTGCTTCCTTTCAATGAAGAAATAAAAAGCATTAATCTTGCCATAGTTTCTACTTGCATGTGTGTGTGTGTGCTCAGATAATCTTACTATAGTTTTTATTTTCTGTGTGGGTGTGTTAAAAACTACTCAAAAACAGTCTACCATTTAAAATATATAATTGTGGACAAAACAGACTCATGAGTCACAGTTGGTTACCATCGCTTTTCTGGTAAATTTCTGTGTAAGTAATTGGTTTATGATCTGTATCCACTACCTGATGATACATAATTATGGACATCCATGTACAGACTTGTCAGGAGGCTAACTCATCAAGCAAAATCATAAACCTCTGACGAGCAAATCTATGGAAGGTAAATGAGCACAGGAAGAGGGAAAATTGGGTTTGTGTGTGCACTGGCACCTTGATTGGTTGTGAGAGCTATCTGGTACACATGCATGCACACAATAAGAAATATTCATATTCTTTTATTTATCCAAAGTTGAATGTCTAACCATGAAAAACAAACGACAAACAAGTCAGTTTTTATAAATAATAAAAGAGACAACTGGCAGCTAATATCAGCAGACAGATATGGAATGCTGAAAGAATGATGGAACAGGATAATTAACTTGTTTTCCAGTTTACTTTTCCATCAAATCCTGTGGATCGCCATTTCTTTCCTGAATGCCTTTTCTCCCCTGCGAAAATGTAAATTTCAATTCCAGTGAGCCAAAGTAATCTAAGCCACACATCTGCTGTTCAAAAACAAAACAAAAAAAAAAGAAAAAAAAGCAGATGCCTACCCTTCACATCAACCCAACATGCTGATCATTGTGGTCTGTGCTGCAAGGTAGTCGACTAGACAAGAGTGTTAATAAGTCATGCGGGGGTGCTTCATCTTGCTGTTTGGTTTTAGACTTTCTAATGCTGAGATCACTACCCAACTGTTAATGCATGGCACACAAATGTGTTAGAAGGAAAGAAAAGGCTTTTCTTTTTCAGAAAAGCAAGGTTTCAAACAAAAAACTGTAAATCTGACCTTGTTCTGAATTTGCCAATATTGTTTTGAAAAGGGGGTTTTGTAAAAGGACAGCTGTTCAAGTTGATTTATATATATAGGAAATTTTCTATTTTCAATAAAAAGTGGGATTGTGGACAATACTCTTCAGCACTTCCAATTCTTCATCAATACAGCGTGCAAACAGCTGCTCTGGAAAAAAGAAGCGATACATGGACCATTACTTTGCAGTCAGTCTTGATGGCGTTGTTCGATGAGGTTTCATTCAAACTCATTCATTCATGTTTGGAAGCCACGTAGTTGTTGACATCCACAGATGTGTGATGATGATGAGACAAAGAAAAAGAGGAAAGACAGGAAGGTGTAAGCTTGACAGAAAAATGAATGAGAGGAAATTATGAGAGGGATGACTGTTGAGGATGCTGGCCCTGTTAGAAGACAGCACAATGGTCAGGAAGTGGTAAGTAACTTGGTAGCTGTATTGTCTGAAATATAAGCAAAATGAAACTGAAGGATGTAACTGCTATATGGTGGGCTTCCTGCAACTATTGGAGATACCACGCCTCTAAAAGAGAGGGGGAAGGGTGCAGAAAAGCTGGAACACGTCTTAAGTCAAAGATTTCAGAAATTTAAATTTTATTTAAACATGCATGCTCACAAACATACATCTGCCGCCATGCCATCTCCTGTAGAAAGCAGCATGTTTTTCACATTCAAAATATGCTGTAACAAAAGTACTTAAAATGAATAAATACAATTATCAGAACATTTTACCTGAATAAAAATAAAAGGTATCATCAATAATTTACCATGGGTTCAATCTATGTAACTGTAAGCAATTTGATTCTGCCATGCAGTGTATGTGTATCCCGTGTTCAGTCCACTTGTATTCTACATAATGAGTTCATGTCTTTTCATTGACTCACTATATGTTGTACAGTTCTTGCTCCACATCAGTCAGATCAAAGCTGAGGAAAGCCTTGTGTCTACCTGAGATTCGCACCTAGGAACAACAGGTTAAAAAAACAATGGACAGAGCAAGTGGGGTGGATAAGTCACAATGGGCAAAGAAGATGGGGCGGACAGGTCACAAACTTATTACTTTTTAAATATGTCATGCTATTTTACACTGGTACAATTTTCTAGAACATTCAGTATTATCACAAAACTCATTCTCCCAGACATGTTTAATTATAATGAACATGATAGCGCCATTCATCAAATGCAGGTAGTGGCACAAAGTGGTTAAAAACCATATCTTTAAATTTTCTGTTTGCTGTTACAGTATTGGTACTGATTAACATGTTCGATACTTTGCAGTGCTACCTACATTCAGTTCTTCCTTATTCTTGCTCTCATCCTCAAAGTATTCCACAACCATATGAACAGATCACACTCACACATTTACACATATGTGCACAGACATCACTTAAAAATATCACTATTTAAAATTTCAGATACAGAGATTATGAAAGCAAGCAGTCTGCATTTTAGCCAAGCATGTGTGTTGAAAAAACTCAGGAAAGTACAACCAGTGAAGTACAGAAAAAAAATATATTGTGCAAGAAAAATTAGCTTGCTAAATCTATCTTAGTTTGAATACTTGTCAGATAAGCGGAGGCGGGAAGAGATATACACGTAGACACTTACACACACACACAACAAAGGAAAGGTTAGTATTGATTGTTGCGACCATTCAGTCAGGAATTATTTCTGTATTAAATTTGAACTACTGCCAACAGTTTTTCTTACATGTACACACCTTTAGTTTACAAAAGAAAGTAAAACTGATTAACTGTTTCAAAACACAAGAACAGAAATAAACCGGGGTTCACAGATGACGGTTTCTTTTGTCTGTTAAAATAATTCTCACCAGTTGTGAACTGCATTTCATTCTTTTCAACAAGTTCTGATCAGGAGTGAAAGGGAAACGGTACTGTGAAAGAAGCAGGGAAATGACTGATCTAGAAGACCAAACTTAAAATGAAAAAAAAAACTCCACAAAGGCTGGGCTTTGGTTATAAGAAATCAAGCACTCAACTTCCCTTTTGCTGGTTCTTGACAGAATCTGAAGTAACTTAAACTGATCCTTGTGCCTCTCTTGATCTGACTTCAGTTTATTTCCAGACCAAGCCATTCTCTTTTCACAGCACCATTTTATGTTCTTCCTTGGTTTGAGCTGAAATGTCTGTGAGATGAAGCTAGTAGCAGGTGAGAGTCACTGGAACAAGACTTGGCAGAGATGAGTTCACTTCTGGACTTGTCTGACAGAAAACCTAAGCCCTTTCATTTCAAGCTGGAAAAGATAATGAGTTAGATCAGTCTTCCACTCCTTCCCTGTTAATCACACTGGATGCTCTATCAGGTCACAAATACAACCAGGGTTGTATACAAAATGTCTGTCCATAATAAGTCAAAGACAACATTACCCTTTTTCAAACAAAATTTTAAAATCCAGTGACTTTCTAACAAAGAAAATACCTGTATACAATTAACCCTTTCATTGCCTGGGAAACTACACACTAATTTAATTATACTAGAGCATCCACAATATAAAAAAAAAAATTTTTTTTAAAAGAGACATACATGATTCATTTTGACTACTCCAAATGATAACATTGATGTGATTGTACAGTCCTTTCAGTCAAATCAGTTTTCTTGAAAAAATCATCATGCCCATCAGTGACGCAAGACCCAAGAACTGATTCATTTCAAATACATTTGTATCTGTCCATGCAGACAATCTGGAGTACTTTTTCTCTGCCTGCCTAGATTTGCATATACCTGTAGGAGTGTCTGCTGTGCATACAAATTGGCTTCCTCAATAAATTTCTGATTTAGAAAAAGAGAAAAAAAAGTGAATGCAGTCTGTGTTGTGTGGGTCTTTTTCAGTACATTGTCACCAGTAAAATCGACAACAGCAGGCTGATTGTTGTTTGTTGTCCCTACATTGATCCCTCAAACACAGTTAGGCCATGATCCCTTGACTGCTGCCCCCGCCTCTTCCTCCCTCTGACCCGCTACACTTTGTCCAGTTCCCCTCATCCTATTTCTACCTCTACACCTCCCCTGTGTTGGCTCAGTGCCAAGAATGTCGCTCCCACTGCTTCTATATCAGTCATCAACACTGTCATGTGGGCAGTCTGCTATGTACAGTTTCACTCACTGATGCTTGACCTTGCCAGTCTCTTCATCACTCCCTCTATTTTCTATTGAATCATCCTATAAAAGTTTATCACTGTCTTCTACTTCCAGTTGACACTTCAATTCTTTCTGAACATCAGCTAAAGAAAGTAATTTTGGACGTACAGATGCACCATGTCCTTGACCACATAGTTTGGGTCAGGTGTCGCCATTTTGCTGAGCATGCGACGATTGTGTCAAAACACAGCCAGTAACCCAGCCTAATCAAATAAAGGACTACCTCATGACACAAATGGGGTTTCTAGCTATCTATAGAATCCAGAAAGATTCCCCAAGCTAAAGCTACCAGTGTTTTTGTCAACATACTCAATACAAACCAGGGAAAGGTTTGAATATTTCAGTGATGAGTTAGCTCGTCACTGCAGCAGAGAAGCATACACGGCTGCTCAGACAAGTTATCTTATCATGCAGGCAGCCTAAGGGTTAATGAAATAAAATAACTTTGCAAATCAAGACATTCAAAGACAATTTTTAATTTTCATCAAAAACACTGAAAAGAGCATGGTACATGCACATACACATTCACACAGGCATCCACACACACAGCTCAAACCTAATCATATAAAAAATATCTAAACACAGGCCCATCACACAATCGAAAATACAAAAAAACAAAACAAAAAAAACAAAAACAAGCATATATGTCAAAGTACAATAAATTAAACTAAGAAATGACCAACATGAGATATAATTCCAAGTGAGAGAGATATACATTACACTCTCCAAACCATAACACAGCAGATCACAGAAACAATGATGACACAACTAAGACCGAACACTGGAGGATGACTATGTAGTCAGCTGAGCAGTCGTCTCTTTTAATCCTCACTCGCACTGTTCTGCACACCACTAATCCAGATCTGTGTAAACACAAGCCACCACTGGACCCAAGTGCTGTGCTGCAGAAATAAGCATCACAGCATCATTTCACCCACCGTTACACAACTGTGCAGCACATCACTTCAGACACGTATCTGACCCTGTGTACTGTTCAGATTCTTTGGATCTAAAGTCTACAGCCAACGACTGATGAGAATTTTCTGACTCCCCCACAACTACTAGATCAGTGATGGCCAGAATGCCTGCACAGCTTAAAATCAGTAATTTAGTCTTGCCTTTGTGACAGGACCGTGATTAAAAGACCCAAACCAACCACACGTAACACGCACATTACCTACAAATTCCGCAAGTCCTGCCATGGCTCAGTGTTCACCATACATCAAACAGAACATCAGGAAATGGGAACCACCTAGAATGGTGATGCCTGTGCATGTGTGCTGTCACTGATCCTTGGCCATCAGAATCTGAAAAAATAGACTGATACTGAGTACCAGATATGGATGGAGCACACAGAGGGCCTGTCACAGACCAGACCATGGGCCTATAGAGGTGAGGACTGTCCACATGAGGAAAACGGAAATGTGGGACCCTGTCTAGGGGGGAGCTACAACAGCCCACTGAGACAGACACCGAGGACGCATCTCTGACCCCAATGGCCCTGTAACACTACTGTCCAGGAATGGAGGATGTTGGGATCACACAGGTGTCACAGCAAAACTCTCTGCAAATGAAAAATAGATGTTCACTGGCCTGAAATGACACTGAAACAAAACTGTCCCAAAATGAACATACAGGAATTGTGTTGGTGATGCAGCAGATTTTTTTTTCTTTTCAAGGTCTGGCAAAAATGTGACCCAATGTGAACATCAGTGACATATGAGGCATTTTCAGCTGTATTCCAAGACATGTCCCAGTAATGCATATGGAAGTCTCGAGTGTTTGCAGCAAGCGGACCCCCGCTGAGGATGTCGGTACCGGTGAGGGCAGGTGTGGAGTTTTCTGCCCCTCAGTTCCTCGCAGCACTGCCACAGCCAGGAGCAATGGACATCTCTCCACCCTGGCCTCCTTCCCGGGGAGGGCACTGTCAACACAAAGTTAACGCATATATGTATGTGCTTGCTTAATGCAAACACACAGAATAGGTTATGGAAACAAGAACATACCCAGCATCCACACCCCCGAAAATCGAGTATGGTTGCCTACATGGCAGGGTAAATACTGTCCTACACGTAAAAGTCCACTTGTACATATGCAAGTGAACGAGGGAGTTGCGGCTAACGAACAACAGAATAAAAAGAAGGCACATTCACACAGTTTTCATGTAACTCATCTTAACTCTTCACAGTGAGTTTCAGTTTTAAATCAAATAAGCTTCAACTGCAAGTGGATCATTCTGTATAAACTGAAAAATGAAACATCCAAAAATAATAAATGAAAAAAATAAGTGTCAAATAAATACACATTCACATAATTAAGAATCGTTGCAAGTTTAAACACAATGAGTCCACTTCCCCAGTCACTAAAGGAGGGCAGGGGCAGTTGTCTTTTTATTGAATATTGTGACTGACACACTAATAAAAGCACCAGCTGTACTGTCTCAACAATTATGTTATTGAACAATCACACGATCATCCAGTAACAAAACAGGAATGTGTATACCCAGGGGTCCAAAGGACCTTCCCACTGCAGAAAAGTTTCAAGTTAAACTTAAATTACAATTAAATGACTTAACTTACATTCTGTAAGACAAGCACAGTTTGATGATTCTATTTTGTCCATGTTCATGACGGACTCACTTGCACGTGATGTGTCATAAAAAACGTGAAGGGGAACAAGGACCTATCATGAGCACAGAAATTATCACACAGCAGCGCTTTGCAGGTGACATCCACTTCAACATGGTTGTCTCAGAAAATACTTTGATTGAAATAACAGAAACATACAAATATCTTAACTCTCTCCGGACGAAGGAATGCTCACACATTCCTACATAAAACGTATTCGGATTCAGACGAAGGAATGGAATAGCGTTTTCCAAAAGTAAAATTCCATCACGCACTCTACACGTGATTTTGTGATTAGCCAAGCAGAGTGTACTATTCTGGGTCACTCCACTGCCGAATGGTATGATTGGTCAGCCTGTCATGTGTGGCCTGTGTCGCACACACGCTGACAAAGTCAGTGACCGGTCGCCTGCTCGCGAGCAGGCCTGATAGCAAAATGGCGTCTGAAGCGGGTTCTTCTCAAAATGTCGCAAAACGAACAAGACATCATGCAATGGTTTAGTGTTGCTGAAGTACTTGAAATGCTACAAACTGAAGGGTCGGACATCGAAGAAGTGGATGATGACAAAGAAGAAATTGAAATAAGTGCAGAAAGTGAGCAATCTGCCGAAGCAGACAGTGATTCATCATCAGAGGTCAGTGAAGGGGGGAGGGGTGGTGGGCGTACACGTCAAACAACTGGAAGGGAAGGGAGACAGTGTGCTGTTGCCGACATGAGTGAGGAAAAGTTTTTACATTTTCTCATGCGTGATTGGCATGATGACTTGAGCTTTTTCCCCACTTTGCCCACATTTTCTGGTGTGTCTGGTCTGCACATGTCGGATGAGTGCCACACCCCCATTGACTTTTTCATGGAGATCATCACGGATGACTTTCTCCGTTTTGTGATTGCAGAGACAAACAGATATGCCCATCAAAATTTAGCAGCCAAGGGTGAACTGAAGAGGAGGAGTATTTTCAGGAGCTGGCCAGAAAATGGAGTAACACTGAACAATTTAGTGGGGTTTTAGGCCATCTGTGTGCACATGGATGTGGTCCACAAGCCAGAAGTGAAGGAGTATTGGAGCACAAAGCCAATGTTGGCAAGTCCCTTTGCTCCTTCAATAATGAGCAGGGACAAGTTCCACATGATCCTGGCCATGCTGCACGTCAACAACAACACAGATTTTATTCCACATGGTGAAGAAGGTCATGACCCCCTCCATAAGATCAGGCCAGTGTACACACACCTTCAGGAGAAATTCAAGGCTCTGTACACTCCACATGACATCATCTGTGTTGATGAGGCAATGTGCGCATGGTGAGGCAAGTCCAGATTTAGAGTATACATGAAGGACAAACCTACAAAGTGTGGCATCAAGCTCTATGAGCTGTGCAAGTCAGAGACTGGCTACGTGCACAGCTTCGAAATCTTTGCAGCAGAACCTGGCCTGAGCAACCGCCCAGTCAATGTGGTGATGAGGCTGGCAGAACCATTGCTGGACAAAGGCAGAACTGTGTATGTGGACAACTATTACACCTGTCCTGATTTTGCTGATGCTCTGGTGGCTCGAGACAGGCACTGTGTTGGTACTGTGCGCCAAAACGCAAGGGGATGCCTCCACAGCTCAAGACCCAGTGTCTACCTCAGCGGGGCCAAGTTCAGGCGTACAGACAAGGATTGTATGTTATTATTTCATTTTTTTTTACATTAGTGAAGCAGTGACAAAAATCATATGCTGCATTTTATCATAATACTTGCCACTTCCCCCCCCCTCACCCCCCACCCCCCCAAAAAAAATCTTGACTTAATGGTTTTGTTTGTGTTTGGCATGATTGTGTGTGTGTGTGTGTGTGTGTTTGTAAGTGTGTGTTCGTGTGTGTGTGTGTGTGTGTGTTTTACAGGCAGATCACAATGGTAAAAAGTATATCTACTACATACTTATATACAAAGAATTTATTTTCCCTTTATGGTTTCAAGTGCTGTGGCTGTTCTTCGGTGGATAGACAAGAAGCCAGTCCACATCATCACCACAAAGATGGACCCCACCCTGATGATCAACGTCACCACGCGTCGAGAGGAGTTCAGGAAGCCAGCAGCTGTCCAGGACTACATCCTGAACATGGCAGGAGTGGACAAGAGTGACCAGCTGCTCGCCTACATGCCGCTCAACAGGAAAACTATGAAGTGGTGGAAGAAGCTTTTTTTTCACCTCTTTACACTCTCCCTCATTCAGGGTTCTATACTGTACAATATCTTTTTGAGAAACAGGAATAGGGAGAGGATGTCCCTCAAGAACTTTGTACTGGCAGTGGGAGAGAGCCTGAACGAGCGGTACCAACGCGGCGTGGCGGCCACTGTTGGGCAGCAAGCTGCAGTGCCTGATCCCGCAGTTCCTGGACCTTCTGCTGCCCCTCCTCTGCAGACTCCACAGGCCCGCCTCACTTTTCCTGCCCTCTACCTCCTCTGGCCAGTGGCAGGAAAAACTTCAGAAAGTGCCATGTCTGTGCAGCATGCAGCAAGAGACACCCGGGTATAAACATTCGGCAGGTCCCAAACTGGTGCCAGAAATGTGGTGTTGCGCTTTGTGACAAACTATGCCAGCCTGACAAGAGTGACATGTTTCCAACTTTACCATTCTGTGCAAAACTACACTGACTACTAGAGAAAAACAAATAGAACTTTGGTGACTGCATCACTCATGTTTCTTTTTTTCAAGTTCTCTCTCCTGACATATTTCCTCGTTTGTATACTGTGTGACTTCCAGTTTGTTTTTGTTTTGGTTGTTTTTTGGTTTTTTGGGGGGTTTTTTGTTGGGGTTTTTTTTGCTCTCCAAAGTGTACAAATACTTATCAGACATTTTTTTTTTGTACTTGCAGACTTTTTCCTAATAATTTTGTTCTCATAGACATGATCAAACAATGTGAGGGTATGGTGATTCGGGGTAAAAAATTGGCATTATTTTCTACCTCATGGCAAAAGTGTAAAAATAAGATGAGAAATTAGATTTTTTATATGTAATAGCCCAACATGTAATAAACCAGTTCTGAAAGTTTCACTTTCTTACTCTGTATTTTGTATTTTTTGTAATTTTTTTTCCTAACCCTTACAAATGGGCCGTCTGTGGGGGAAAAACAAGGGAGAAAACTTGCCGTCCCAAGTGAGTTAATGAACTACACATTTCGTTGAAAATACAGCTGTCCTATATTTTTTCTCAGAATACGGTACTAACCTTGACATGGATCTGATTTTTTAGCACTGCCGCCCTCAGAATCAATGCCTGAAACAAAATACAAACGATTACTCTGCAAAACATATTTCTGCTGATCGACATGCGTAACAAAAGGCACAATGGTCTGTGTGCGTGTCTATGAATGTACATGGGAGGGTGTGCACATACGCATACATGAAGACATCTCTTCCCAATTCTTTCTCTCTTATGCCAAAAGTACCTGCCCCTTTTCCAGACAACAAACACAATCAATATTAGTTCATACAAACTGCTCTTTTTCTTTTTTTAATTATCTGGTCAACAAAGCACATATACATATGCCAGTGCTTATGAGCAAATGTGTACATTTTGTTTTCAAAAGGAGCGTAGGGTTTAGATATATATCCTTGATCCTTATGTCAGCGTTTAATCACAGATATAGTCACATTTAGATTATCAATGTTATGTTTAAAGCTAATACCTGCTTTTATAACCGTCGCAAGACTGCGTTCAGTATATCAATGTGAATATTTCAATCTAAGTATATACTTCTGAGTTTGCTCAGTATCTAAATTCACTGACCTTTGTTCTTCTTTGGTAGTCCATCCCAATGGCAAGGGCCTTTTCAAAGGTGCTGCTTCTTTGGTCAATGTCTTTGGCATACAGGATCTGTGGAGACAAGAAGACAAAGAGTCATATTTGGAAGACACATTCCCAGCTCTACTGTTCTATACTTTGGTCAAGTTCAGTTATTTAACTACGACGTGACACACTGAACAGTAGCACTGTATGTATACAAATCTGATACTCCCTACACCACCTATGCTTTCAGTTTCAGTTTCTCAAGGAGGCATCACGGAGTTCTGACAAATCCATTTACGCTACACCATATCTGCTAAGCAGATGCCTGACCAGCAGCAAAACCCAACGCGCTTAGGCAGGCCTAGAGCACAGGCATATATATTTGTGTAACATAATTTACAGAAAAAGTTATTTTGAACATAAAGCACACACATCCAATCAGCCGCATCTGCCATAAAGTGAAAGTCCATTTTGTCTCCACTTACAGAGGATGTTGTTTTCCGAGTGGTGACATCATCTTCAGAAAACTGGATCGGAATCCAACTTGTTTTTGTCTGCTTGTTGACTGGATTCTGTTACTTCGTTTATCTGCTATGTAATCTACTGCTTTCTTTTTCTTTCTATCTTTTTAAACTTTTTTTTTTCTTTTTTCTTTTTTTTTTTTATTACAATTTTACAGCCTTCAGTCAAATGTACACTGTTTTAAAGCCCCACTTCATTAACTGGTTCAATAAGAATCCAGTCTGCCAGCCGTGCTTTTCAGTCCCATCCACCATGAATTCATCCCCAACTCAGACACTGCTCTTTTTTCATGACCTAAGGGTGAACTGCGATCAAGTTCAGTTGAAATTTTGTGCAGTATGCGATTTGGTTTTAATCTGATACGATGGTGAACAACAACCATGTTGAACTGAACAGTGGTAAGACTGAAGTGCTGCCGTTCAGCGTGATCATGAATGTTTACTGTGATCAACCATGTTGTCATTATTGAGTTTGTTGTATCAGGCGGCCCAAAGTGGTGGTTAGAATTTAGATTTCAGACAGACTGTGTGCATACAGCTGATAAGATGCTGGGTCAGATTTGAGTAAAAAAAAAAAAAAAGTAGCACCTTATACTGTAAACCAAAAATTACGGTACCTATCAGAGCAGACTTCTACAAAATTTTGCCAGAGCACAACCCTTTTGTTGCTGTGGGTTCTCTTTCAGTGCACCAAGTGCATGCTGCGCACGGGACCTCAGTTGATCATTTCATCTGAATGACTAGATGCACAGTATGATTTTTCTAGTCAAACTTGAGAGAAGGGGTAAGAGCAGGAATTCTGCCACCTACCTCCTTTTCTGCTTTCTACAACAATTTAAGATGTTGTTAAAAGTTTTTTTTTGTCTTTTCAATAACTTATTAGGAATGATAATGGACGATTTTACAAAATGATCATCTCTGAATGTCCAAACCATGTAATAAAATACATGACACTGTGTCATCAACAGAAAGTAGACCACAACTGGAAGTGCTGGAGAAAAAAAAACACAACAAAAAAAGATGTGTAAAAATTCCTCTTCATGGAAACAAAGAGTAAACTGCAGACCTCCAGACTAACCTTGTTGTGAGAATCAATGCGAGCATTGATCTGGCCATCAAGGATCAACTGCATCAGTTCATCTTCCAAAGCCCCCACTGTGGTGTTGAATGCTGAAGCCATCTTATGCATGTCTGCCGACAGGTATGGGCTAAAGTACTGCAAAGGGAACAATGCACACGTACAGCAGTATGTTGCAACCTATGTCTATCCAAATATCAATGAATTAACAACATCCAAAGTTATGGAGCACAACTTTGAAAATAAAACACATATCCTAGGAGCACCCTAAGACCTGCAAGAAACATCAACCAACGCATGAAAAGCACATGAAAAGAAAAAACACTGCTTACAGCATCAATTTGGAAATGTGATATTTTCATATGTAAAGACATTCCGATTACTTTTTCACACCAACTTTGTCTTCACTGCCTTGCTCTCTGAATCTAGAATAAAACTGCTTCAGAGTTTGGATTCCACTCTGTAGTTCACGTAGTTCAGTATGTTTTGAAAATCCTAATTAAACAAGTTACATGTTTTAGCTCAAAACATTGTTTTCATTGTATATAACTTGCTAACTGATCAAAGAAACTTTAAAAAAAAAGGTTACATTTAATTCTCCAGACTCATATATCCTTCACCAAAGTAACAAGCAGATTTAACAGCAGAAATTCCTGTTCTCCCTCTGACACTATCCCATCACTTTATCACTTTCATTTTCAAGCAAGTCAAATGGCATTACTCTTTATACAGATCTCCCACATTAGTATATGACCAAACAAACGTCCATACTTTTTCCAGACAAGCCTCAAAAATTTCCATTCCAAACACTAAACCAAACTGAATACAAAATTTTTTTTTTTTCAAACTGTATACTGTCTTCAAAACCACTGATGAAAGAGACAGGCAGATATCCCAGTATTCATGTTTAATACATTCAGCTGTTTGTTGAACTACCAGAACTGGTCAAGGGTTTTATCAAAATTCCAGACCCTGAACAGGCTGAAGGCCAAAACATATATTTCCAAGACTTTTCCAGCCTCAGAAATGGTTCTCTCATTTTCCCTCCAAAAACCTTTCCAGACTTTTATGACTCTGTACGAACCCTATCAATAAGCAATAATAATGTGAATGAAGCCCGGTGGTCAGACCTGACACAGCGCCCTGTTCCTGATCTGGGCATAGAGCGGGGCAACATGGGGAGCCAGGTAGATGTCCAGCAGCAAGTTGTCCTTGATGTCTGCCAGAAGCTTCAGACACGATGCGTACTTTGACTCATAGAAATGGTGCAGGATGTCCCGTAACTGAGGCTCCAGCTCCAGAAACTGCTTGAAGGAACTGCAACGAAAGGCAACAGTGGAAACATGACAGACACAATCACAAAGCAAAGTCCTATTGAAGCTTGGCACAACGTTCTGACAAAAGCTTGCTCCCAATCAGAAAACAATAAAAGCAATACATTAACATCACACACTTCACTGCACTTCACAGGGTAAAATAAAAGCTGAAACACTGGTAGTGATGTGTGTGTGTGTGTGTGTGTGTGTGTTTGTGTGCGCACATGACAACAAATGGCAACAGTGGAGGCTTTCCAGTACACATTTGTTCCTGTCCATATATGGAAAGGCACATTACCACACAGTCACAACTACAGCAATCAGCTCATAACATTACTTTTCAGGAAGGCAAGAGAAAAGAGAGAAGCAGAAAAGGGAGAAAAAGCAGCAGGATAACAGCTGTCTTTCTGACTCTCAGATCCACACTGCGTAAAGGAGTATCCTTTTTCAGTAGTATATTTGGCCATGGGAAAAAATAGATAGCTGGGTGCAGCTAATCACAAATAAATTTGTTTTGTTGAGTAATACACAGGTTAAAAATATGTCTTTCAAAGTGAAACCCCATTCAAATGCACACAACCAGGCACATCTATGACAATAACTGATGTTTACAGAAAGTTCCCATAATCCTACTGTTCTGAACTGAAGGCAGAGCGAAGGCACTGACCTGCTTGCTATAACATTGACCTGTAACTCCTGTCTGTCAAAGGACGCCAACGCACACAGAGCACCATACGTTGCCACATTGGAGGGGGACACAAGCTGCACATAGGGAACAAGCGGGAAAAAATGTTAACTGTAGCGTACACACAAAACATATTTATGAACATTATACACAGTCATGTTATCTACAATTATGTCATTAAACTGTAAACACATAATTAATGTTATTAACAATTCTATGCCATTTTTAATCATGAACATATGCCCCCAAAGCCTGCAACCTTCTTTTTAATGCTTCAGTATGCTTTTGAAGCAAGTCACTTCAGTCAGATACAGACCCATCACTTTACAATAAGTGAACATGCAGTTTAAATCCACACTTCATAACACAAGATTAAATCCCTAAATTTTCATGTCATCACAGGTAACAACTCACACATATCTGGAGCTGAAGTTTGAAGCTTGATTTAACTCTGAATAAATAAGAAAAACATGAATGCTTCAGTGCTGGCAAATTTCAAGGGGTCATGATGGTCATCTCCATTTTTAGGCTGGCTCCATGAAAAACCCATTACTGTCATCAGCACAAGGCTTAGTAGGTGGCTTCATGTATCTGCTGAAGCAGAAATGGCATGACTGAACACCACTGGACTGACTTAGCAGCACTGCAGGATCTTCTATTGTGTGTGGCCTCATGGTGACACAACACCGATAGCTCCCTTAGGACTGCCAGTACTGGGACTGCAGCAGATGAACCTGAATGGGTGTGTATGGTAGATTTGGGAGTAATGCCACAGAAATGGCACAGATGATACGGCAATAACAAAATGGCTTGACTGTCATACTTTGAATCTTTCACTTCCAAAGAATCAACTAAAAACGCTAATCTGATAACAACAAAAACTTACAAGTCCAACAGTGGTTATCTATATCTGAATTACAAACCACAAAGAGCACACTCAGGAGTAATCACAACTGGAACAACAACTAGACTAACAACAAAACAAAACAAAAAAACATAGCACACACCTCTGGGAAATCACAGTGATCAAAATTAGCCAAGAGAAAATGCTTGGCAGCAGACTTGTACTTGCGGGTTGCCAGATCTGCTAAACCAGCGGCGCACTTCAACTGTGTCTGCACCGTTAGACTAGCCTCCTTGGCACTTTGCTGAAATGGAACATTTGTTCTTTTTTCTTATCTGAATCAGCTGAGGAATTCTGCACATTTTCTCGTCAACATACACACAGCAGCACTGATGGAGTTATCTTCACTCCCTCCACCTTGCATGTAATTAACAAGTTTCCCTTCATTTCTTCACAAATAATATTTGTTGAAGGTTACTGACTAATACATTTTACATTTCATACTGACATGAAAGTTTTCTTTCTATTCAATATCTCATTACAAATATCATCTCATTACACAGACAAGTGAAGAATCATCACAGTTTAACAAAACCTGTTGACAGAGGGGAACATTCAACCATGAGGTTAACAGAAAATGCCCTGATTCACTTTAATCTGATAATAATTTGCCTTCTCTATCCATTAAATATCAGAGATTTAACAAAGTACAGCTGCATGGTCATCAAAGATGTTTTATGTCAACTTAAAAAACAACAACAAAAGAATAAAAACAGAAAAAAAACAACTAATGACTCATGTGATTAGAAACATTGTGGGATATTTGCCACCTCTTCAGTGAGACAATGATAAGACACTCAACAATGTTTACATCTCATCTGCTGTGTGAAACAGATGTACAATCCTGCTTATATCATAATCTTCTCATCCATATACATACACACATACATAGACAGGTGTACAACACAAGCTAGCTACAATGTTTTCTTTCATTGTTCCCCCTCTTGATGAGCAATCAAAACCATTTCACTCATGCCAGGGATTTTCCTGTTCAACACTTTTTCAGTTTCACAGCCACACACCCTGCTGAAAACTTAATGCACAGAAGTTCCACCCACTCACAAGTATTTTGTAAAGTTTTATTTGTTTCAATTATCTTACTTCCCTTTCCATTTGAACACAGTAAATCTCCAAACACAAATCCATTCCTGCAACTCCATAGTATAACAATTAACATTTCATAATCAACCTTTGTAATGTAACATTTCGTAATCAGCAATGTCAGAATCAGGGTACTTACATCTGATTCTGGGGTCGATTCTGCCTTGTTGACGTAGCTCAGTACATGAGACCAGTTTTGTAAATATACACTAACCTGCAACAAAGATACCACTGTGGAAATGTTCAATGACCAAAATCAGACAACAAAAATCACAAGTTTGTCACTCAAAACTACCTTTACTTCTACACTTTCCACCATCTTCCTATCAACAACATTTCTCACTGTTGACTCTCAGGAAAATGTTGGCCAAAGAAATCTGTTACACTTTCATAATCAATAAATATTTTCTCTTCAAGGACAAAGTGCTCAACTATACAGTTTAATAACAATTTTCTTTTAATCACCAATAAAATATAAAATAAACAATAATCAAAAACATTAAGTATTTCACCTGTAATGAACCTAACTGGTCTGAATAATAACAGCATAAACTAGACTTATCAAAAAAATCTCTTTCCATTTCAAAACCTGAAGAACACATCTTTAACAAAGAAATTCCAGTCCCCTTACACCATTAGCAGATCTTAAAAGTTTATCCATACCAGTTCTTCTTCAGCCCTGAGAACACACATAACTGGCACCATGGCTCACCTTAATCACATTTAAGCACATGTTGACAACATGTTTGGGGTTGGTGCAGTAATCACGGGCACGCGAGTAACACTTGAGGGCATTCGTCAGGTCTCCACAGTCTAAATAATGGTCTCCAAGGTCATCATGGCCTCGCCTGTCCAAACACATGTTCATGGTTCTTCACACCAAAGCTTTATAACAATACAGAAATATGGTACTGGGTACAACATCATCTTTATGAGTTATCAAATACTTGGTTCTACAAACTACAGAGTACAGCACTCTCTGGTGGTCTCAAACTAAAATGGATCTCCACTGTATCAATCAATGTAATTATCATAAATAAAAGATATAAATAATTCAAAAAGACCTCATTTTCCCCATCAACTTCCAGGCCTGTCTTTAGTTACTGTCAAATCACAAGTGTCGATGGCTTCAAGATGGCCGTACCTGGAGGAACATGCTTCACACTTCCCACTTCAGACCAGGTCACTAATCAACCCTGGCTCTGGCTCCATGACCAAGTGATTCAAGTTGAAAGAATGGCACAGCAGATACTGTCTTGACGTGGGACTCTTCTTGGTAGTCCATCACAGTCTAAGGAGGACATGGTCAGTGTTCTAAACAATGGGTGGAGTTGAGTTATGCATGAGGTTGTTTTAAGTGAAAAAGCTGTTGCACAGAGGCAATCCTACTCTCACAGCAGATGGAACCTTGACCCAGTGGCAGAGGGAACCGCCACACCTGGAGACCCCTCCTGCTGCAGTGGATGACCAGGTCTTCTTACGGTCTCATCATGCTCTTGGTGATCCACAAAACCTGCTGGAGCTGCCCTTCTGACAATTGGACCTTACTGACAGTCTCACCTGCCAAGTCAGCTGGACCCAGTCATCACATGTATAGGTAGACAAGCCCTAACTGAGGGTTTCTGACCCATCGGCGACACTCACCAGGTTTGGCTGGCCAGTGAAAGCCATTACCTGTGTTGTAACCACTGTTGACTGATGCATGCAAACAGCTATGAGAAGCTGGAGGTGAGAGCTGAGTAGCTAGGTAGTGACCAATCATGGACAAACTGCTCCAGAGAGCAAGACGTTTCCTCATCAGACATACTACCCCTCCCTGTAGAATCAGGCTCAACTAAATACAACAAATGCCCCCCATACATTCCGTCTGTCTCCCATTTGCACTACAAAATGGAAAAAAACAAAACAAAAAAACATTGTGCCTGTCTCCCGTTTGCACTAAAAATGGAAACTTCTGACTAGAAGAGAGAAATGCAATGAGTACTAAGCCTAAAACATGGAGTCCAGGATCCATTGTCTCTTCATTTCCCTGTGTGACTTCTCAGCTTTCACCTGTTATACAATGGGTCTCAAAGTCAAATGAGCTGTATTCTAAGTCCAAAGCAATGCTGCAAGGCACAACACAGTGTGAACTGCTGTACGTCACAGAGTGGCTTGTCTCAAGAGTGCATGTTCCCATCAATGTAGCTTGAAAGGCTGGACAATACAAAAAAAAGGAACAAGAAAAGAAGAAAATTATTTTTTGTACATTAAAAAACAGCCTTTACTGTATGATGCGAGAAGAAGTGGAAAATGAAGTCTGGGGAACACTATAAAAAGCATGGGTGGGACTGGAAAAATGTTTGAACCCTGAAAATCTGGGGTCTGGGGGTCGCAGTCGGACCCTAGTGAGGGTCCATGGGGCAACACACCTTGTGATAGTCAGGAGGCAAAGCCCCCTGAAGCTGGGGAAAATTTGAAAACTGCCTTCTGCGGGCTGTTTTTCCCCACACTACACAGCTGCCATACTGAACCATATGACTGCACTCAAACACACCTCACGTGGTGCATCGACTTTACACAGCCACAATGCCAAACTGCTCTCTAGTGCATCTTTCTCCTTCATCCCCACCTACTTCCACTTATTTTTCACACGTTTGTCTACCTGTCTGGCTTGACTTGCATGTTCCTCTTTTAAGGCCTTCGTGCTGAATTCAAAGATGGTGAGCAACTGTCTGTAGTAAGGGGGATAACTTACTAGTACACTTACAATCAGCAGTGAGATGAGCCTCAGACTAACCAAGCGGGGCAAACTCAGATGAAACAAAATGAACAAAATAAACTGGCGAAAATAGTTGGGGTTTTTTTAAAGCAAAACTTTGAACGCACAAAACAGACATTACCATCATAAGAAACTACACAGACACATTCGCACAAAAACCAGTTCTTAACCGTATGCTTTCTTTGATGGAGTTGCTCTTGTAGTTCTTCAGATCAGTGTCCAGTTTCTCAAGCTTGAAAGCAGCTTTCTTCGCTGTGGTTTCCATCCAGGGTACATCAAGAGGGGGAACACTGTGCACTGACCCAGTCACTGCATCTGGTAGGGTGCTGTTGCTGCAACAAGTGTTGAACATAAAGTCACTAACGTAATGCTAGTGCTTGCCAGAAACATGTTTGTGCATGTATACACACTCCATATAAATCCATGTAACATCTCCCAGGTTCCAAACTGTTAAAACCAGTTCTAATATATCAGTATATCACTCAGAATACACACAGCAGAAGCTGGAACAAAGTGCACATTAACTGCTTTGGAAGCACACAGTGATACACACATCCTTGTCACAAAATCACACTCATATTTTGTCCACCACTGACCCATAATATACACTTATATGGTGAAGTCCATTCGTAGGGAGAGGGGAAAAAAAGCCAAATATACCACAAACATGCAGCTAAACACAACTTACGCAGAAACTGTGTCAGCCAGTTTGCGATGCAGCACACCATAGAGAGTGGTGTTGTAGGTGGTCATGACATAGTTGAGAGCCATGCGCAGTGCCTCCACCCTGAGAGAGGGGCAGTGGTCAGCAATGTAAACAAGGCGGTGTAAGCGTGCCAGCCCTGTGTACTGAGCTGCTGTCTGCTCAAGGTCCTGCCGTGTGCATATACCTCAGATGTCTGAATCAAAACTTCAGTACATGCATAATATTCATGTGCAGTCCCTTTTTTTTCACCACAGCACTCATATTTTTTAAGTAACTTAGTCTATAAATCATATTATCACTGTTGACAAAATATGCACTGTGTGCTGCAAAGTACAGATAATTTCACAGTTTCATAAATTTCCTTGCAAACTAAGTTATTGTTGTTTTTCATTATAGTGAATAAGACACAGGGAGGGACACCAGAAAAAATATGTGCTCACACTTGTGTGTGCATACATGTCTGCACATTTTTGTGTAATATATATACACACACATTTGTGCATATGTGTGTGCATGCATGCCCACACATAATCTGCTGGTTGTAATCTGTAAACAATGTAACAAACTTTGTTTTTCATCAGATATGACATATATGTGTTGGCTGTTTCATATTTGCCAAAGCACCTGTCAAAATACAATGTCAATAGTAAAGGACTATGAGGTTTGCATTATTTAATGTTTAAAATCTAATACAATGTCAATAGTAAAGGACTATGAGGTTTGCATTATTTAATGTTTAAAATCTATCTCGTATAGAACTTATATTTCTTCATAAATCATAAACACATTGTTGTTAATGGATAACTTACAAGAGAAGGATTTTCCACAATGTACTGTGGTTCTTCTTCAACATTGTCATTCTCTTCAGGGGCACCATCCACTTGCATAGGCTCCACAGCAGCCTGGTTCTATAGAGAGACCACAAAGTGACATACACACACTGACAAAGCAGACACATATAACAGCGACAGGTATAAAAGTATAGTGAAATAGAAAAAAACAACCACACACACACAACAACAACAACAAATAATCACCATGCACCCTGATTTAAATTATCTGAGATAATTCAGTACCAACATAGCACATGTATAACAGTGCATATGGTTATAATACTTTTATTTGGAACTGTCCAATCTACCCTTTTACTAAATGACAACAATGAAAAGATATAGATCATAAGATACATAGTATATCAGGGTTCGTCACTAACGGGAGCGCTGAGCAGAACGCTCTGAAAAATCAAATTGCGCTCTGGAAAATTCCTTGACTCAGAGCGCTTGCGCTCTTGATTTTGAAAAGACATAAGCATACACTACTGTATCTAAATTGTTATTCCATTGTCCATCACAAACAAGAGTCAAAAGCGCGATCGTTTTGCATTTACCGAAGTTTGAAAGCCGTCTGTTTACGTTTTGTTAGTTCAACCGGAAGTAGGCCTAGTGAAGTGTGGTCCAAGGAAGAGAAGGCCAAACTTTCAAAAGCGTCAGAAAACTGAGAAGCCGGAAAGTGAGAGTGAGGAGAATGGATTAAGTGACTCAAGTATCGAAGAGGAATTGATGTAAACAAGAATTAAAGGTGAGAAAATGAATTTATGTTTGAGACTTGTTGCTCTATGTTTTTAGTGTGCGCTCTTAGTTTTCAGTTTGCGCTCATCAAAATTCTGAAACTAGAGCGCAGGCGCTCATGTGAAAAAATGTTAATGACGAACCCTGTATATGCTATGATTGAGAAAAGCTGTGTTGCATCACGGCTGGAGGGTATAGCCCAAACGTCACACAAATCAGTCCCAAAACTTACAGAACTTTGCAAGTTTATGACTGGAAGCTGTAACTGCTTAACAGGTGGCCTACTATGATTTCCTCAAATCACCATTCCAAATTCTTTTAGTTTTGAGTTTTAATTACATGTTTTTAATGGAATGATTCGTTGGACAAAGTAGTATAACCAACATGTAGTTATGGCAGCCACGTAATTCTAAATGGGTAAAATCGATATAATGTTACGAGACCTATCGAAATTTTAATCATCAATAATATTTGTTCTCAAAGTAAAACTGACTTGACCTTGCTGGTCTGGCCTGCTCACAAACCTTGACTGATATCACACATTCTATCTTTTCTAAACACAGTTGAAGCCAAAATTCCTGTTAACGAGTTAAAATGTAGTCACATTCTCACAGATCACTGTCAAGTTTACATTAAATTCTGTTCATCTCATATTATCATTTTACGTTATCTGGAGTCTGCAGAGTAATCGAAACAAGCATTCTTGAGATGGGTGTCAATGTGTATTTTCGTTATGTCTACAACTGTTTTCTAACATCTCAAAATGAATGCGTCTTTATGCAAAGAATCTACATTCGCACATAATGCTTGCACTTAACAACATTCCAAAATGATGGCAGAACAATAAACACAACCTGAAAAATCCCTTGCTGCAGTGTCAACGGCATCCTGATATTGCGTCTGAACCGGAAGTACTATTTGCAACAGTATCACGTGATCAACCTTAAACCTTCAAAAGGTGAAAGGTCAACAAAAAAGCGCGTGGACAACACGTTGTCAGGTGCCGTTGATGCAAAACTGAAATCTCCTCTGTCGAAAGTCCTCAAATGCTTTTATAGATTTGTGACCAAAAGGATCATTGTGAAAGGTGCTTCAACAACAAACAACATCCTTACATCTTTGATTTGAAATTCTAAAAAAGACGTGATAGGTGAATTTATCAGAAGTCACTGACAACAATAACATACTGTCACGCTGACAGCAACAGCACACACACACACACACACACACACATCTATACAAGCGCAAAAGTTGCTTAGTAGTTATTTCACTTGATCTGCTTTTCCAAATCGCTAATCTGTTTTTGTTGGAATATGAATTATACATTGTAAAGTTTACACTAAAAAAAAGGCTTCAAATAAGTATGTACTCACTATCCAGAGTGACTGAGCGCGTTGGGTTACGCTGCTGGTCGGGCATCTGCTTGGCAGATGTGGTGTAGCGTATATGGATTTGTCCGAACGCAGTGACGCCTCCTTGAGCTACTGAAACTGAAACTGAAACTATCCAGAGTGTTCCCCAGTGTTTGATTGCTGCTTCTCCTATGTGTTGGAGACGTTCACTGCAGTTGGAAACAAAGGTTCACAAGCCTGATGATGAAGATTCCTGGACTCCACGCTAAAAGGCAAAATGGGCGATGCTAGCTTTAGTTGCTGCCCCATCATCAGCATATAAATATATAAAAAGTGTCAGTGGCAATAATTTCAAGCTGCTCATTCGAGTCCTCCATAGACAGCCACACCTGGATCGTCTGTCACAGTTTTGGCGTTGGCAGTCCACAGGAAACTATCGATGTTAAGTCACCAGGAGGCCATGCACACACCATGTAGAGGAGACCCTGCACTGCTGCAGTCATGTTGGTGGTGTTCAATAGTGCCTGTTCTGATTGACATACTTAGGACACCATGCACCTTCTAAGGCCCCTACTGATGACAATAATAACTCAGTCGCTGAGCCAAACTGAGTGAGTGTCCCCACCATGCAGAGGAAACACCACCACATCCCTCCAAAAATAGTCCTTATGAATCTGCTGATGCCGAGGACCTTGACAAGACTCACCCTAAACATGGAAGTGGAGGGGGATCAAAACTGAGAGCAGGGCTTGAAAGGCCACAGAACTTGGGACAATTTTTTCATATACTGATGATAAAGATCGAGAAATAGGATGACGATACTGCTGTGGAGGTAGATTTTAGGTTTGGGACAACATTTCAAGGCTGTACTCTACTCTTCCTTTCATAATGGTACCTCCACATTAACCTGGCCCAAGAGATACAGACACTCGCAGTGTTGGTCAGGAAATATGAGCAACACACTCAAAGATGCATCTGTAAAGTGGATGATAATCGCCTGTGTGGTCCCAGTCTTCTCATTTAAGCCCATAGTACACTCAACTCTGGGTAGGAGCTGGTTGCGGGCTGGAAAAAACCCACCTCCACTGGGAATCAAACCTGCATCTTTCCTGCCATCAGTCCACAACACTAACCACTGTGCTGTTTCCTTTCACAGCACCTTTTATCCTTCACTCCTGTTTTTAGCAGGCTGTGAAGGCTGAGATGAAGATGATAGCTGATGAGGACTGGAACCAAATGAAGGAGATTACTTCCCAGTTTTTTTTTTCTTGCATTTGACAAAGTCAAAAAGTCAGTCTTTCGCTGACAGTTTACCATTTTTCTTGAGTCACTGAACCTCTTGAGTGTTTCAGGCATTTGATTTAATTAAAAGAATTGTTCTGTTTCAGAGGACCAGAAAGATGGCTTGCAGAAAAGTGCTATCCTTGGTATTTGTTCGTGAAGCATCAAAGATTTTGCTTGGCTACAAAAAGCGAGGGTTTGGCCAAGGCTGGTGGAATGGGTTTGGAGGTAAAGTGGAAAAAGGAGAAACTATCATGGAAGGTGCTTTGAGGTAAGTTAATGTAACATGTTGTTAATGAACTAATGCATCATGGCTCTCTCTCTCTTTCCCTCCGACTTACAAACATGGCGCACACCCACACTTTCACATATAAACGTCATTGGGACTTATTTGTCTTGAAAGCTTTTCAATGAAATATCATGTACTCTGAGAGACTGTGCTGATGGTAAAAGTTTGATTGCATTTTGCTGCAGTAACTTGATCCGCACGAATGCACATGCACACAACACACCCGTCCAGAATCTATGTAGGCAGCTAACACAGGTTAACATACAGGGAAGGCCATGTGTAACAGCCAGTCCCAGTTCGATATGTATTCAGCTTATCATGATCTTCCCAGTTTTTTTTTTTTTTTTTTTTTTTCAGCTTTACTGACGAAAGGAATTGGTTGGTTATGGAGTTTTACTCTCTCGATTCTTTAAGGTTGTTTCTTGAGATTGCAAATGAGCACATGCTTCCTCGTATCCAATGTGTAAGCAGGAATACCATATGACACTGACGGAATCATTTGTGATGTGCAGAGAACTGAAAGAAGAGTCAGGACTGACTGGACATGACCTGAATGAGATTGGAATGCTGACATTTGAGTTTGAAGGTGATCCTGTTCTGCTGGAAGTTCATGTATTTTCCACAACAAAATACACAGGACAGGTCACAGAATCTGAAGGTAAACCTATGGGCAATGTTCTTATTGATTTTGATGTATACCATACAAAGTAATACATTTGCTTTTATTGGATATTGGTACACATTGATGCTCAAGGCCTGACTAAGCGTGTTTGGTTACGTTGCTGGTCAGGCATCTGCATAACAGATGTGTAGCATTTATGGATTTGTCTGAATGCAGTGACACTTCCTTAAGTTACTGATACTGATACACATTGATGCTGATAATTTGCAAGCTGTAGGGATGCACAGATGAATGGCTGATTTTTCTGTTACATATAAATTTTTTTTAAAGATTTGTTGTTGTTTTTTTAATGTAGTCTGTGTTTGTGCTTGTTTGTTGTTTTTTTTCAGTGCATGAAATATTTCTCACAAGTTTTATTTGATGCTGTAATATCATAACAATTAGCATTATAGACATTTTGTTTCAGTGATGCTTCTTTTTGCTTCATGGATTTGGTGGGGGTTTTTAATAGTTTGGTCATCAATGTGTTGTTTTGTACAGTGTGTGTGTGTGTGTCTATGTATGGGTATGTGCATGTGTTTGGTGTGTGTGTTTGAGTGTGAGACAGCACAAGGACTGTGATTCTGAATTCCTACACACACACACACACACACACACCACCACCACCACCACCATGCCACACCACACACACACCACACCACACTACACACACCACACCACACCACCACACAACACACACACACACACACACACACACACACACTGAGGAATACAGAATAACACATTCTTATATCTATATTTTTCAGAGATGAAGCCACAGTGGTTTGACATCAAAGACATCCCTTTTTCACAGATGTGGTCAGATGATGTGTACTGGTTTCCACTTATGCTGAAGGGGTCAAAGTTCAAAGGTCACTTCTACTTCAAAGGACTACATGAAATACTCCGGTACAAATTAGATGAAGTTGATAAAATTGACTATTAAACTGCTCTTGAAATAAATGTTTGTTGTGGAAGTCCAAAACTGTTGCTTTCTGTGCAAAAACTCACAAATTATGTTTGCTTCAGAGAACATTTCATGTGAATGTTCATTTGAAATGTTATGTAACATGGAACAGTTTGGAAGCATTTATGAATGTTGCAGTGCATGTGTGGTTGCACATTAATTTTGTTTAAAATCTTTTGTTTCCTGTTTTGTAGCATGATTATGGATAATGGGTTATTTTTTCAAGATCACCAAGTCAGAAGTAATGTTAATTCCAGTTATTTTGTTATAAAGTTCATGTAAATGTATGAACACTTGAATCTATATTATTATGCATTATGCATGATTCTCTTTTTAAATGTCAGAACATTATAATTTGAAATATCCACCTAAATGTTTTGAATCTACACACACTTGCATTTAAATTGTCAATGAATAACTTTCAAATGTTATTACAACAACAAACCTGTGCGTCAATCATTTGTGGATGGATGGGCAGGTGTGTGTGTGTGTGTGTTGTAAGGGACAGGGATGCAGCTTATCTTGAACTTTTCCCATCTGATTAGTATGATAACACTGCGACAGGTTTGATCTCTGTTATATCTCTAAATACAGAGTTTCTCAGTGAACAGTGGTCCTTTCCATTCATCTTTCAGGAAGAGTGATCAGTCCAAGGAATAAAGATCCACATCAAAATTCTATTTTTATTTGAATTCATAACATTTTTATCAGTGCTATGGGTTTTTTAAAAATCATATAGCTTGCTGTTTATTGACCATTTTTTATGTTTAATTTACAAATATTAGTCATTGTCAACAACAAAAAAAAACTATAAAAAACCTAAACATATCTAAAGCTCAAGAATGCAGATGTTTCATGTTGTCAGTGGGTTTTTTGTGTGTGTTTTTTTTATCATCAAATTAAATGCAAGTTGAAGCACCAAGGAATATATATGTGTGTGTGTGTGTGTGTGTGTGTGTGTGTGTGTGTGTTAGATATACTGGAACAGAGACAAAAAACACCATAATAAATAAATACTGGAGTGACAACTGCTTCAGTACTATCAGTCAGAGGAAGTAATCAAATTGCTACTTGTGTTAGCATACAAAACTGTTTTGTCCATTTATTTTTCTAACCTTCACATTGAACACAATATTAATGTATGCACACAGACTAAAGATCTAAAAAGCCAGTGTTATATAATAAAAAAAATTAATTAAATTAAAAAGAGAGTAAACAAATGTGTATATACATAATAGGTAACAAACTTTTGTAATCTGGTGAACTGATGTGGTTGTGTCTGGATGTGCATGTGAGAGAGAGAGAGAGAGAATTTGGTTTCATGATGCTTTTTCATTCTGACCACGAATGGTATGACTGTTTTCTTACATCTGTGTTATCACAGCTCATATTTCCTGTGCATTATTCTCACCACTTTCCATAGGCATGTATTTATACAGTGTTCATAGGAATATATTATCACGGTTCTCTGAAATATGACACATACATTCCCTTTGTACACTCTTTCGTCCATAGTTGTGCATCCCTACAGTTCATATCTTGAACCATTCTGAAATGAATAAAATGTTTTTCTTCCCACACATTCTTACAATTTTTGGTTACCTCACCGTACCAGTTTATCATTAGACAACTTCATATCACATGATGATTCCCATATATGGAGCTCAGTATTCCAGTCTATGTATTCCTGACTTCACACTGTTTTACAGTTCACAGACATGATTCCTACAGTCCATGATCACAGCATAATGGCCACTGCACATGGAGCTCAATGTTCCAGTCTAGTATCCAACAATTCATGGAAATCAGCATTCTGCAGCCCATGTAGCCATTGTTTTCCATATGTTTGCCATTCATAATTCATGGTGTCCCATCATGCAGCCTTTCTGGTAGTCCAGGCGACCACAGGAGTAACATGTCTGCAAAGAAGAGCAAGCCTTAGAATAAGAACTTAGTGTATGGCCAGTTACAGGCTATTGTGAATAACTTGAATGTTTGGTCAGTTACAAGCTATAATAAAAACTCAAATGTTTGGTCTGTTAGTTGTCCAGAGATCGTGAGGTGACAGCCGAGACTTTCTAACAAAACTGAACAAGGAAACTTACAAAATAAAAGTGCACTGTAATTACGTACTTGGGTACTAACAAAATGAAAGTGCATTGTAATTTCATGCTTGGAGTATTGAATATAAAAAAAATGTGAAAATAAAATAAATGGTATATTTGGCTCAAAGATTACCAATGGATATGCTTAGATTTCTTTTTGTTGTTTTATTTGCTTGTTTTGTTTGACAAAGTAGCTTTATAAATGCTATCGGCAAAGCATTCAGCTAAGCTGCTGTAAAAATAAGATAGATTGATATGTGTACTTTGATATGAAGTGAAACAATGAAAAGGTAATATTGTCAATAGCATTAACTGCAACCACATATAAGAAATACTCACACCCTGAAACAGCACACCAGGAATACCATCCATTGCCACCAAAATATGAAAAACAAGCAAACAAGTATTTCAATGAATAAAATAAAAATAAAAAACTCACACACTTTAGTTTCATAACACTTCTGAAAAGACTCACTCTCTGTTCAGTCTCTCTCTCTATCTTACACATGGCTGTAATATGTGATGATAGACTCCCATAAGCATTGCCCCCATGTGTTGAGTGTTAAGAGAATGACTGGATGATACTCCACTTTCAGAATAGACGAATTTTTTTTTATATCATATAATGGTGTTTCAACAGGGTATGTCACAAACATGACTAGAACTTAGACTCAGCTTTGTTCATAAATAAATAAACATGAATCTATCTGTGAAAATGCAGTCATTAAAATATACCAGTTCACAGAGAGAAGATATTTGAATGTAAATTTGTAATTACAGGCATTAAACAAAGGGGACAGAAGCTATTTCAGTACAGTATATCCATCATTACAGTTGTAGATGTTCCCACATTTACAAAAGACTGCTTATTTTCTTTCCAATTGTCAGAGCTATGCAACAGACTATCAAAGGCACTGTGATGTTTGGATTAAATTACTTGATAGTTTTATGCTTAATATTGCTATTTCAAGTTAGTCAAATACTAGTAGATGATGAAAGTTGCAATACTTACACCCTTGAATTCACAGCACATGAAATAGAACCAGAACAGGATATAGATTATTTTCATTTCTGACGAATTTCACTGTATATACACTTGAAATACAAATATGATGAACATGCAAAATATGAAATTAAACACATACACACAAACACATATGAAATTAAACACACACACATACACACACGCACGTACACGGAATAGAACTAAGATGCACACTTCCTTTTGAAAATAAATTACAAATTCAATCGTGAAAAGAAATGGGGAATTACATATAACATATATGTGTATTTGCAAAGGCACACAGGTGGTGGAAACACACTCACACTCTCTCTCTCTCTCTCCTCTCTCAATTTAGAAATTCATAATCTGGAATTTGTGAGAGTTCCACAAGAGAGTATTTTTGTTTTTGCGAAGTTTCTTTTTTATGCCTTTAAGCTTAGATCCCAGATCTTGAATGCAGTCCAAAAAATACAAATTTGAAGCAGCGTATTAAAGAAACTGGTCAATCTAGGTATCACGGCAATAATTATCTCCATGAATTATTTGCTAATTACTCATGTATGGGTTTTAGGGGGGGCTGCAGGGGATTCTTTCCTCTTTTTTTTTCTTCTTTTTTTTTCCTCGTGAAACAATAATTAATATATGTCTACTGTAAACCTCCATTGAAAGGGACTGTGGCCTATTCAGTAAAGTATTCTCTCTCTCTCTCTCTCTCTCTCTCTCTCTCTCTCTCTCTCTCTCACACACACACACACACACGACACACAGCGCAATGTTAATGATTTATATGCATTCACAAAAAATCAATTATGGGTATAATTATGCAGTCATATCAATGTATATACACAGTAAAAGAAAAAAAAAGAGCACTTAATACTTACAAACAACTGAAGAGATGCAATCATCAGTTGGGTATCCCCAGAATATGGAACACACACACACAAGAAACTCACATGAGGCAAACTTTTTTTTTTTTAATGAAAATAATCATGAATAACTCGTGGCATATTTTCTTGAGCTTTCTCAGACATTTCTTGTTAAGCAATGTGTAATCTTGGACTATGGAATCATCTTTTTTCTTCATTTGTTGTTGTTTTTGTTTTGTTTTTGTTGTTCTTTTGATGTGCCTTACTCCATGATAAATATTACATTGAAACCAAATGTGCTGTAGTTATTCATAGCTAGAACATACTAACTGGCAGGTTTTCTTAACAGAAAAAAAAAATCTAAAAAGATGTTCATAAAGATTTAAAAGAATGTTTCTTTCCTTTCAGCATTCATAGACTGCTACTACCACATTCACTAATTTCTGCCAGCTGGATTTTACATGTATGATCATTTTTACTCTGCTGTACAGGTGACCATACTCTGCTTTCAGAAGTCGGCATGCTGGGTATATTAATGGTATATTAATTCATTAACACTTCCACAAGATCTTTATTTTTTTCAAATCGTATTTGGTATTTTGCATGTGTATACGCACAAGAGGGTTTAAGGCAATAGCAGGTCTGCACATATACATATTCATCCAGGAGATTAGGAAAATTCCCACCCTTAACCCACCACTCGCATATACAGGGATCAAACCCAGATCCTTCAGATTGGAAAGTCCAACGCTTTAACCACTCGTCTACTGTACTTGTCAAGAAGACTGGCTATTTTTACTCACATCAATCTGTGTTCCCCATCAGGAAGACATGAAACAGAAAGACAAAATTATGTGAAAGTTGAAAACACAGCAGGAAAAAAAACGTGGAGAAAGGGATTAAGGAACTGTCATAGAGTGAGGCAATACAATGCTGGTGATCGGTCAAACAATATGTCTCTTAAAGTCAAATTTATATTGACTGATTGATATGGATACTTATACAGTGCCTATCCTCAGTCGGAGACCAAGCTCTAAGTGCTTTACAAACACGGGGTCATTTGCACAACAGGCTGCCTATCTGTGTAAAGCCGACTGACGGCTGCCACTGGGCGCTCATCATTCGTTTCCAGTGTCATTCAATCAGACTGCAGGAACGTACACATACACACTCAAATAGACATGTAACATTTTATGTACATAACCGTTTTGTTTATTTACCCCACCATGGGTTTTTTTGGGTGTTTTTTGTTGTTGTTGTTGTCTTTTTTTGTATCTTGAATTCTTTTTATCACAACAGATTTCTCTGTGTGAAATTCAGGCTGCTCTCCCCAGGGAGAGTGCGTCGCTACACTACAGCACCACCGATTTTTTTGTATTTTTTCCTGCGTGTAGTTTTATTTGTTTTTCCTATTGAAATGGATTTTTCTACAGATTTTTGCCAGGAACAACTCTTTTGTTGCCGTGGGTTCTTTTACGTGTGCTAAGTGCATGCTGCACACGGGACCTCAGTTTATTATCTCATCTGAATGACTAGCGTCCAGACCACCACTCAAGATCTAGTGGAGGGGGAGAAAATATCAGCAGCTGAGCCGTGATTTGAACCAGCATGCTGAGATTCTCTTGCTTCCAAGGCGGACGTATTACCTCTAGGCCATCACTCCACTCATAAGCAGCCATACTTCGTTTTTGGGGGTGTGCATACTGGCTATGTCCTTGTTTCCATACTCAACGAACGCTGAAATGGATTACAGGATCTTTAATGTGTGTATTTGATCTGCTTGCGTATACACACGAAGGGGGTTCAGGCACTACCAGATCTGCACATATGTTGACCTGGGAGATTGGAAAAATCTCCACCCTTTACCCACCAGGCGCTGTTTCCGAGATTCGAACTCAGGATCCTCAGATTGAAAGTCCAACGCTTTAACCGTTTGGCTATTGCGCCAAACCATGTTTCATTTTCCTCTCTGCTTCAGTGTTAAACATCACTGAAATCCAGGTTTTTGATGGGAAAATATTAATTTTTTTATCTCTCAATCAATTCCCAACTCTCTCTCTCTGTCTCATACACACACACACACACACACACACACACACACACACACACACACTGCCACACAACATGTTCATCATTTGCAAAATGCTTTACTTACAATCTTGAATTTCAGGCACAAACCAGCAGTCAGCACATGCAACAAAGGAGAAACATGAAATTAATCATAAGAGAGGAACATTATCAAGATTTGCACAAAACATTTCATTTGTGAAAATTAGCATCCATAAATTGGGTTGTACAGTGTAATTTATATGTCAGTGAAAACACTAAAACCTGATAACTTGTCACATGCTAATAGTACTGCTGCAGATGTCATCTTTTTTTTCTTCTTTTTTTTAATTAAATGTTACTGTTCATATTACTAAGGCCTCCATGACCACATATATCAAACAAGAAATGTATGGATCACTGAGCCAGTGTGTTGAAATGACACAGTCATGGTCACAGCACAAAAATGCTGTGCAGTCATAATGTCATGTGATATAATTATTTTTAAATGATGTGATATGTAAAGCCAAAACTAAGAGTCCGTAAAAATGTAACAAAACAATGTTGTCAGATGCATGCAGTAGAGAACACAGATCTGTCTCATAAGCAAAAACATGCTCTCTCAAATTTGCAGATGTGGACAAAAATCATCTAGCCTGCAGATGTGCACACAGTGTCTCATGCCCCCCCTTATCTTTCCCACCACTCCAATCAAACTTCACTCTCGTAGGAAGACTGACCTGCTGTTTTTGTAATTGTATTGTACTGCAACATATTGTATTGTATTACTCTTTGTCACAACATACATTTGTGTGAAATTCAGGCATTTCTCTCCAGGCAGAGTGAGTCTCTAGCATGCCGTGCCTTTTTTTTCTTCTCTTTTTTGTGTGTGTGTGTGCCTGCAAGTGTGTTTTCCTATCAAAGTGGACTACAGAATTTGCCAGACACAAGAGTTTTGTTGTCATGGGTTCTTTTATATGGCAGATGTGGTGTAGCGTATATGGATTTGTCCGAACGCAGTGACGCCTCCTTGAGCTACTGAAACTGAAACTGATCTTTTATATGCGCTAGTGCATGCTACAAACCGGACCTCAGTTCCTTGTCTCATCTGAATGACTAGCATTAGACCAATACTCAAGGTCTAATGAAGGGGGGTGGGGGGGGAGTATAGGCGAGTGTGGGATTTCATCCCATACACAAAGATTCCCTCACTTCCTAGGCGGATGCATTACCACGAGACTACCACCCCATTATTGCATAAACCAGCAGATGTCATCATCCCATGGCAGTCTAAATCCATATTGGTGTACTGCTCAAAGAATGACATGAACATGTAAGGCTACTGTGCATTAACATGATATATTTTATTCCTTACCGGCTTTGATGAGAAAATAGTTGGAATGTCAACCAGGGTGGAGACGAACATGAAACAAAGAAACAGTGTCAAGTATGTGAGTCTCTAAGTTGGGAACAATGTAAAACTATCCTAATTGTGATAATGTGAAATAGCTTGATCATTTCCTGTCTTCATCAGTATAAAAGATGGTGCAAAGTTAATGTGCTGACTATGTTGCACATGCACAGATGCCAATCACCATCAACACAATGCACTGTGCACACATACGCATACTTACACTCGCACATTTACTTCCAGACATTCACAGGAGCATACACACATACAGGAGTGTACGTACATGTACTATATGTTAATATGTCTACACATATACAGATGTGCAAACAAACATGCAGACACATACACTCTCTCTCACACATATATACCTGCACACAAGTGCACACACACAAACACACACCATTACCACCATCAATAATAAAAACAGTGACACCCACATATACATACAGGTGTGACCGCACTCACACACAAAATAAGTACACACACACACACACACATTCTCTCTCTCTCTCTCTCTCTCTCTCTCTCTCTCCCTCTCTCTCTCTCTGCTGGCCCTCTCTCCGCCCTCCCCACACGTTCCCCATACCCCGGGGTGCCAGCGACAGGAGTTGGGTGAGTTGAGGTTCTCACGGAACTGCTTCCTGCAGTTGCGGCACGTGGCCATGCTGGAACTGGCCTGGGAAACACGGGATGGACTGGGGGTATGAGGGACCACCGCCGCCCTGACCAAGCCCCTCTCGGACATCTCCCCAACCTTCACTGACGTCAGAAAGACGTGACGGGTGTGGGGGTCGAAACTCGTCAGCTCCGTGCTGACGATGCCGGGGGCCTCATGCTCGGAACCGTTGCTGCTGCTGTTGCCGGTGCTACTCGTGATGCTCTGCAGGTCATGGTGCTGGCTTGTGCGGCGACAGCCTCCTACGGTGGTGCTGGCTGTGGTCAGGCGGTGGTGGTCGATGAAGCGCTGCCGCTGCTGCTGATCTATTCGCTGGTGCTGGCGTTGCAAGTAGCGCCGGTGTTGCTTCACCTCGGAGTTGGTGATCCTGAATTAGGAGCGTGTGATTATGTTCAATGAACACGTGCTACCTGTTGGATGTTGCAATAGCAACAGATTCGAGGAGTAGTACTATTTCAATACAACACAATGCGATATATAAAAAAACGATACAAACGATAAAAGGAAGAAGAAGACAATGATGAATGAATGGCATTTCAAGTGTATAGCGCATTTCTCGAAGTTAGTTTACTCTGTGCTGGCAGTCACCCATTCGCACGTAGCCATGCCCAAAAGTCACACACACACACACACACACACACACACACACGGAGAAAGAGAGAGAGAAACACACACACACACACACACACACACACACACACACACACACACACACACACACACACATAAAGCTGCAAGAGGGAAAAGGGAAGAAGACAAGACTTGAAAAAATCCAAACCAGGCCCGTACTTCACAGCCTTGATGAGTTGCTGGCGAAGCTTCTTCTCCAGGCATCTCTTGCGGCTCTGGTGGGTGAAGAGGTCGAGGAAAACGGTCCACTGGCCGCACGCTTCGCACTGCACGTGCCGGTAGTCACACTCCTCCGCGTGCTCCGCCACCTCCGCACGCTTCACCGTCATCTTGCAGCCACGCTGCACGTGCGGGCAGGTGACTGGCGCGTTGGGGCATTCCTCGCCCACGTGGTCTGGGAGCTCGGCCAGTGTGCACACCTGGTGTTGGACAGAAAGAGGCAGCAGGAGGGGAGTGGACGCGATGAGTGAATGCATGGTTGTTGGTTGTCGACTGACTTTCTTTTTTTTAATATTTGGGCAAAGCACACAACAGTTAAAACTTGCATTTGTCGTAGGATGGGAGTTTTAAGACTTGGGTTGTCGACTTTCTTTTTTAAAACATGCATTTGTCGTAGGAGGGAAGTTGTCGCTTTGCGCCCTTAATGTGAGAAGTCTTTCCGATGCACTGATATGTATCCATTTTTAGATATAAAAAACAACGAACAGACTTCTTCTGTGCTTTGCAAAAGCATTTGATGTGGAAATATCTGTTTTTAAAACAAATGTAGCCTCTGATGAAAAGCCAAAGCACGTAATGCTAGTTTCTTTTATCCTTTTTTTTTTCCTTCTCTAGAAACAAACATAATCGAGCGTTTCTGTGGAACATGGACATCTCTGAAATGTGGCATGAACGAACATCTTCAACTGATATAAAAACCAAAAGCTTTTCTTTTATGAATCAAACGAAACACTGGCACAAAAATCCTCGACAACACTGATATTACATAGCGCTTTGTTTCCACTTTGAGTATGCAGCTATGAAAATATTACCTTTTGTTATCTGATCATTATATGTTACATTGCTTTTAAAGACACACACACACACACACACACACACACACACACACACACACACACACACAACACAACAACAACACAACACACACACACACACACACACACACACACACAAGCAACATCAACAACATACGCAAACAGCAATAACACACACACACACACACACACACACACACACACACACACACACACACACACCACCACCACCACCACCACCACCACCAACAACAACAACAACAACAACAACCAACAACAACAACAACAACAACCAACTAACAACATCAAAACACATCGCACACTCATTATCCCTTCCTCACACCCCCACCTTCTCTGTACTCCCCTGCCCACCCACCCCTCCCTTAGTGTTATTACCTTGCCACACTGATGACTGCAGCGGATGAGCAAGTTGAGCAGCTTGACCTTGACGTCGACAGACGGCTGTCGATCGTGGCCCGTGAGTGCCGCGTGGCACGTGGGACACGCGGCGTGTCCGCTGTCGGCCTCTTTCAAGGCTTGCCGGAGACAGGCCCTGCAGAAGACGTGAGTGCACGTGCCCTGCACGGGGTGCACCACCACCTTACGGCACACGGCGCACACCAGGTCCTCCGGGACATCGTCCTCGAACAGCTCCAAGTCCAGACCCATGGCTGTGTGTCTTGGAGTGGGGGGCGGAGGGGGTGGGGTTGGGTGGGTGGGAGAGGAGGTCGTCAGTTGAATCTGATGAACTCCAGAACCTGTGAGGCAAAACAATACAAGACAATTTTTTTTTTTTTTACGTTCAGGTCATGAGTTGTTGATTTGTTGTTATTTTTTAACATGCTGCCCTCGCCAACGTGGGGTGCGGAAAAAAAAGGTTATTAAAAAATGAAATAAAATAAAATAAAATATTTTTTAAAAAGAGGGAGGGAGGGCGTGGGGTTCTTCTTCTTCTTCTTCTGCGTTCGTGGGCTGTAACTCCCACGTTCACTCGTATGCACACGAGTGGGCTTTTACGTGTATGACCGTTTTTACCCCGCCATGTAGGCAGCCATACTCCGTTTTCGGGGGTGTGCATGCTGGGTTTGTTCTTGTTTCCATAACCCACCGAACGCTGACATGGATTACAGGATCTTTAACGTGCGTATTTGATCTTCTGCTTGCATATACACACGAAGGGGGTTCAGGCACTAGCAGGTCTGCACATATGTTGACCTGGGAGATCGTAAAAATCTCCACCCTTCACCCACCAGACGCCGTCACCGTGATTCGAACCCGGGACCCTCAGATTGACAGTCCAACGCTTTAACCACTCGGCTATTGCGCCCGTCGGCGTGGGGTTCAAAAAGAGTAAAGAGTAAGTGAACAGTGATCTACAGCGATATCTCGGTTTCAGTGTCTACGATCTAGGTTCCGAAGCGTGCGAGCTGGTCCGTTTATATATACATGGTGATCCACATTTGCAGTTGAGGCTCATCAAAAAAAAAAAAAAAAAAAAAAAAAAAAAGTCGCGTTTCGTTTCACTCTCTCTCTCTCTCTCTCTCTCTCTCTCGTTATATACGTGCGTTTGTAAGTGTATACTTGTATGTGACTATTCAGAGAGACACCGACCATGATCGAAGCAATACACTTCCATACTAAATCAAGGCATTTGCATGCGCGCTGTGTGTGAGGGTGGTGGTGCCCTTTCGTTCTCCACAGATGATCATAACTCTTCTTTTTATCTTTAATCTTTCTGTTGTTGCTTTTCCTCTTTCTAGACAACAGACAAGTACAGGCCCACGCACATTATGTATATGCATGCGCATTATTATCTAGTATATGTGTGCGCGTCGTGAACTCTTATGTGCGTTTCTGGGAAAGGGCGGGTGAGAAACATAGGCAAAGAGTACTACCAAAAGAGGGACCGTTATCATAACACCACACCTATGTCTCCACACTAAATCAAGTACCTCTTGTTTGACATTGGAGAGTGGTTTACCCACTTCAGAATCCTAGTGCCACTCAAAGACGTCAGTCCCAGATAACCGGACAGCTGGTCACGGAGCTACCGCCGAATGAGACGAAAGGTGAAGCTTCAACTTACTTGCACCTATGGTCTTTGTCCCTCTGACAGAATGACTTGATTTTATCATTTATGGCACAACACTAACACGGAGTTTTCTAAGAGCCCTCACCTCGAAAAAGGCATGATAAAACTGTGGGAAAAAAGAGCTATGGATGCACTCTGACATCTATGCAGTCCCCACTCTCATCTTCACCAGCTCTCCCACCGCTTCCTTCCAACCATCCTAGCAAATATTTCGTCAAATCGAAATGGAATAGTCACTCGAGAACCCCTCACCCCAGGGTCTCCCTTTTCCTTTCTCCACCTGTCCGTGGTGTGTGTGTGTGTGTGTGTGTGTGTGTGTGTGTGTGTGTGTGTGTGTGTGTGTGTGTGTGTGTGTGTGTGTGTGTGTGTGTGTGTGTGTCTGTGTGTGTGTCTGTGTGTGTGTGTGTGTGTGTGTCTGTGTGTGTGTGTGTGTGTGTGTGTGTCTGTGTCTGTGTGTGTCTGTGTGTGTGTCTGTGTGTGTGTGTCTGTGTGTGTCTGTGTGTGTGTCTGTGTGTCTGTGTGTGTGTGTGTGTGTGTGTGTGTGTGTGTGTGTGTGTGTGTGTGTGTGTGTGTGTGTGTGTGTGTGTGTGTGTGTGTGTGTGTGTGTGTGTGTTTCATAAACAATGATGTATTCTTCTTCTTCTTCTTTTTAAATCAGCGCACAACCAGTTAAGATGACACAAGAAATGACAAAAATAAACTAATTAATTGGTAGTCCAGTGGATGAAATCCCAAGTCTGTTTATCGAATCAGACACTGGCCGGACGTCTCCTAAAACGTCCTCTCCCCTCTCGGTCCATACACATGCCTTCCCCAGTCCCTTCCTTCTCTGGACCTTGAGCGGTGGTCTGGATACATGACTTTCAGTTCAGATGTAATAACCCGAGGTACGGTATATAGCATGGATCTGGAGCACGTAAATCATCCACTGCTGCAAAAGATTTTACCTTGGCGTCGTTTTCTTAGAATAAAAAAACAAAAACAAAAGAAATCCAGTATGAAAATAGAAAATTGTATACGTTCACTAAATCAACAAAAGAACAAAAAAGAATCTAAAAAGGCTACAATCTACCACAGAGGAAAGCATCCTGAATATAATCAACACTTACCATCGAAAAACGGAGTATGGCTGCCTACATGGCGGGGTAAAAACGGCCATACACGTAAAAGCCCATTCGTGTACATACGAGTGAACGTGGGAGTTGCAGCCCACGAATGAAGAAGAAGAAGAGAATTAGAAACAACACTCAATGCGAAACAACAGAATACAATATAAATACTACAATGCAATAGAATGGTGGAGTGGTCGTGCGTGTGTATGCTGGTGCTAGGGTCCTCAAAGCGTGCTTTTGTTCGACAGAGAAAATCTGATCGAACTGGGCTCATAAAACACTGTGAAGGATTGATCACTGGGTAATGCTTGTGTGTGATATCCACTTTGGTCAAAACTACAGCCCCTTCCGCCTTTCTGTTTTTCTTTTCTTTTTCTTTTCTTTTTATCTTATCATGCTGTCATCGCGTTTTTTTCCATTGGTAATCACAGCGTGTATGTGTGTGTGTGTGCGTGCGCGCGTGTGTGTGTGTGTGCGTGCGTGTGTGCGTGTGCTTGTCTGTATGTGCGTGTCTGTGTGTGCATGTGTGGTGCGTGTAAAAATGCTTTGGCTCTTGTCAAATAAGTACAGGTTTTAGTATGTTTACATGTAGGCTTATCTAGATAAGAAACTGACGCTTTGTTTTGTGGATTTTGTTGTGCATTAAACTAACGATAACAATAATCAGAAGAAGAAGACATCAATAACCTTTTAAAAAGTTTTCCATTCGGTCAGTTTTGAAGATCATACATCCTCCTTTACATTCATTCTCCAAGTCCATCCTACCCCCATCCCTTGATCATGATTATTCTGGAAACTATTTCCAAATAATTTATATTAGACTTCAAAAAAGTTGTATCTAATTATCTTTACTATGGCAACACCCAGTATGTGTAGCCTCTCTCTCTATATATATTCAGATATGCATTTTTATCGCATAATGTGCCAGTATATTCGTTCGTACAAGTGAATGTACGAATATACGTAAACTAGCCACCTTGGAGCACCAACTGATGGGAGACCAGCGAGAATCATCACCACACCCCGACACGATCTGTTCTGTGGGCCACCCGACAAACATGATTGTACACGACCAGCTACCCAGCTGCAAAAGGCCTGTGGTGTTTGCAACAAGTGGTACCTTCTGGGCAGTCTTCCAAGAGAGTGCAGCGGGAAAGTGAGCCATTCATTCGGACCCTAGCTGCTGGTGTTTGAATATTCTATTCAGAATGGCACGACAGATCTATCTGTTCACCTGTTTAAAATGGAACCAGTGATTCTCTCGCTGCAGAACACAGCCATATGTTGGAAAAATCAATAAGTGGGGCTTGAAAGTGTGTTTTCTTTTTCAATGAAGAAAAATAGTACGGTATGTCTGATCGCAAATCGAAAAGGGGTATTCATTGCTGAGATTTCAACCCACTCGAAAGCTTTATACAGCAAAGCCTCCAACAAGAATTAGATAACTATGTTGTCTTAAATCTTTTTTCTTTCAGGAAAGTTCCACCGCAAGACTGGTTGTATAGGTTATAGCCAGGCTTTTTATGAGCCGCTGACATGAACAAATTGTATGGCATTCATGTGTTGGGCTGACAAAACGACAAAACAAGAGCAAAGATGTCCTGAGTGCCCGTGTACATGTCAGGATAGGTTCTAAAAGGGCATGAGTTTAGAGGAGAGATTTTGATAAAACGATATGAGAGTGAAATAGGAAGTGACAGATATGTGTAGCTATGTTGATAGTGATGAGTGGCCGTCAAAAATTTAATTCGTAGCTAGTAACCGATATTTAAGAAGTAACATAGTCATTATGTATGTATAACAATGGAGTCATATCTTTAATAATAGTGGGCTGCAAATGGATGTATATGTACACGGACAAATACACGGGTGTTAGTTGCGCGGCTAAAGTTAGTTTTTCCAATCTACCTGTATGTCTGTTTTTTTATTTGAAATGTCTGTCCATAATGTTTTGTCTACGTTCGACACTATGTGATGCATGCACTGTGTTTGGATAATTAAGTACGAACACAAAAACAGAAAGAAAAAAAACACATTTGTAGGTACGTTGGTAGGTGTGCAACAGGCAAGTGGGTGGGATGGTGAGTAAGTAAGTGGGTTGGTTCATACATAGGTGTGGGTTAGTATACAAGTAGGAAGACAGTAATATGTTGGTCTTTCTGCCAGACCGTCTTTCTATCGTAACAAATATCTGACAGGTCGGACGAAGGAATGGGACGGATTGGAGGGATGTTTGTCAGATATGAGTAACAGCTGACGGAAACGGTGTCAATGAAAAGGCTACGACTCTAGTCAAATAAGTATAGATTTTCAGACATGTTTACCTGCAGGCTTATCCAGTTAAGAAACTGACTGTGACTTCGTTTTGTCGATTTTTCATGCATTAAAGAACAGAGAAAAAGAAGAATGGACAATTCTATAGCACGTTATTTAGAAAGCTGTTATACATCGACTATGTACAACATAAACACGCATTTACCTGTGTGTATGCAGGCTCATGTATTTAAAAAAATTTTAAAAAAAAACCCCACCTAACTGCCTGCCTGTCGGTTGTAAAACATTCAGAGAAAATATGTTTACACACCCAACGCGAGTGTACAGATGGGTTTACCGAGCGCATTAGAGTACATATACACTACACCAGCAACAACGTATGCATGTGAACCCTACCCCCTGTCCTACCCAACACCCCCCGCCCACACACACAAACACACACATTTACATGCACACACACATGGCCGGGGGCGCGCGCACACACACACACACACACACACACACACACACACACCACACACACACACACACACGCATGTACGGACACAGACATATACACACAGTCACACCTTCCCCTCTCCTTCCCTCCTGCTTACGCCATTTCCCCTACACTCTTCCACGTTATTTTCATTTATTATCATTTAGAGTGGAAAAACTAACAAACACAGACACACACACACACACAGACACACAGACACACAGATACACACACACACACACACACACACACACACACACACACACACACACACACACACGCATGTACGGACACAGACATATACACACAGTCACACCTTCCCCTCTCCTTCCCTCCTGCTTACGCCATTTACCCTACACTCTTCCACGTTATTTTCATCTATTATCACTCAGAGTGGAAAAACACACAAACACACACAAAACTGAGTAAACATCCATGTATAAACTTTGCCATGAATAATTAGGGACGTAAGCATGCATAACATTTACTGGCTGAATTAGATCAAAAGGATATTAGACACAGACGGCGGCTAAGAATGTACGAGAAGAGGGACAGGACACACACACATACACACACGCGCGCGCTACTAGAATTTTCTTTAACTATCGATACATTATTTACCAGGATCTGGCCTTACTTTTATCTTCACAAGCAACGTAGGTTCGTGATCGTGCTTAACCACATAAAACAGTTGGGTGTGTTCAAGCTGGGGTGGGTATGGGACCTCTCTGTCCATGTGTGTTTCCATTCTGGCTTACAGAACCGGCCAGTGCGTGCCATAGCGTACGGGCACAACACAGGGCAAGGTTTAGCGACTCTTGAACGTTTCCAAAGCATACACTCACACCCACCAACCGCTGACGACTCACATTCACTGCGAGTCACTCAACCTGTCCACAACCCTTTTACACCGACACGCATCCATTAATGTCCAAGTCTTTGTTTTGAACACTCCCGGATCCATGTCACTGGAAAACAAAGGGTTTCTCTTTCACCCAGCACGTGTGGAACTTCCTTCACCCTGAGATTAGTACAGACAGACACACAGACAGACAGACACACACACACACACACACACACACACACACACACACACACACACACACACACACACACACACACACACATAGTTTATATATACGGCCAACACACACACACACACACACACACACACACACACACACACACACACACACACACACACAGTGTTGCTTTTTGTCTGCTTGTTTCCTCTCTCTCTCTCTCTCTCTCTCTCTCTCTCTCTGTCTCCTTTAATTTATTCTTTTTTTTTCAATGATGACTTGATGTAAAACAAATAAATACATAAATAAATAAATAAATAAATAATAACAATAAGCAACTGTTGCTTACTCAATTTACCATAATGAAACAAAATCTTGACTTTGACAGCGAGAGATGAAAGCAACCGATAATTATTATAAGCTATCGGTTCCATCGGCCATCGTGGTGTGCACATTAAACACACTTCAGAAAGACAGAATAGAATAGAATATGTCTTTATTACCAAGTGTACCGGGGTCACAAGGAATATTGGAGGGGATAGTACATAACAAGATACGAACATAAATCGAAAATCATACACAAACACAGATACAGTAGAAAATAGGATACATGCAAGTGCATATCAATATAAAAACGTGTGCATACTCACACATGCACGCACTGCACACACACACACACACACACACACACACACACACACACACACACACACACACACACACAATTCTATTTATCACACTGGATTTGTTCGAGAGACAGGGCAATGATATTAACAATGTTTTCATTCTGTTGCATGGCAGCGTTACAAAGCTCTTCCTACTGGGATCGTCACAGGTAACGCAGGTTTATTTCCTTAGAACTTGTAATACTCATAACAAAAGAGGGAGTGTGCGTGTACACGTGTGTGCGTGCATGTGTGCATACGCGCACGTGCCCTTGGGTGTGTGTGAAAGCGTGATGGAGCTGGTGTGCACGTGCATATCTAAATTCAAAATAATAATGAAATATCACAATAATGTTCCGCGACGTTTTCGCAAACAGGCATTCTCACTTCGGTTCTCGACTAGGTTGTAAGATCGTATCACGACGTAATGCTGAATACCAGCACGCAGCACATAACTGCTGTGTTCGTATAATGCACACGTGTGTGTGTGTGTGTGTGTGTGTGTGTGTGTGTGTGTGTGTGTGTGTGTGTGTGTGTGTGATAACCTGGTTCAATTGTTTTGTATCATATCAGTACCGTTGCACGCGTATGTGAGTAGTGCGGCATACGGTATTGGTATCTCTACATACTTTATACTTTTCCTTTTTTCTTTCTTTTTTTTTTTTTAAGAATTATGTAAGCATTTAACATACAGAATCAACAAAGACATATATTATCTCTTTTTGGCATGAATGGATTATCGTATAAGACTTATGAATTCATCACTGAATCATGTAGGCCTATGCGAGTGCAGATACATTTTTTTGTGCGTGATGCGGATGTGTATGTGTGTGTGTGCTTTTACCTCTGTGCATATGTGAGTGTGTGTGTGTGTGTGTGTATATATATATATGTGTGTGTGTGTGTGTGTGTGTGTGTGTGTCTGTGTGTGTGTGTGTGTGTGTGTGTGTGTGTGTGTGTATGTGTTTGCGTGTACGTGTGTGTGTGTGTCACAGTGTGTGTGTGTGTGTGTGTGTGTGTGTGTGTGTGTGTGTGTGTGTCTGTCTGTCTGTCTGTCTGTCTGCGCGCGTTCGCGTGTGTACACATATGCGCCCGCGCGCGCGCGTGAGTGTGTGTGTGTGTGTGTGTGTGTGTGTGTGTGTGTGTGTGTGTACATACATCTGTGTACGATCAAGCGTTCACGTGTACGCACGCGATCTGTAAGTGCACGTGTGTGCGTTGCTTGTGTGCGAGATCACGGGGCTAAAGGTAGCAGAAAATAAATCGTGGAATGACTTGAATTAACCTACACTCTGGTTTTCAATACAACTGTTCAACATCAGTCATCGCAACAGAAAACGAACAATGCTAAATTCCAGAATCAACAGTTAACATTTACAGACAGCAAAGAAACAGGAGGTCGAAAACAAAACAAGCCAAGCCACAAACTGCGTCAAAATAACAAACCTACCGTTTTCTCGAATACCGCCGTTTCTAAAGTTAAAGGACAACCAAAAGATCCAATCTCCACTTCCGGCACCACGATTCGCAAGCCTTAACCGCAACAAAAATCATGTCACTCGCCATAAGATCAGTTTGAGTAAGTCCTCCGTCAACACTGTATAAATCCTTCCACTGAGAAAATGTAGCGGTCTTTGTCGTCTGCTTTTTTTAGGCCCACGCATTGTGTCTCCGTGGTATGGAGAGCGACAGGCGCACGGGGCTCATAACTCAACTGTCGATGATTGATCTGTTGGTAATATCGGCTTTTGGGGTCGGCTTAAGACTGGTTTGCGGGTATTGGTTTGGGTATTGATTTTGCTATTGTTTAGGTCGTCGTTGTTGTTGTTTTTTTGTCAGCATTGCATTATATTGCTTTTCCCAGCAGTTGCTGTGAGCACTTTTATCCCGTTTGTACTTTCGCAGAATGAGAAAAAGATCTTGACAACTCTATCTCTCCTATCTACCCCTCCCCCCACCACCGCCCCCTTCCTATATTGTATTCATCAGTTGTTTTTTTTGTTTTTGTTTGTTTGTTGTTGATCAATTTGATTTATTATCAGTCTTTGTTCTGGGGATTCGATTATGAAAAAAAAGGAAATAAACATGTATGCTAATTTATGCAGCTACTCTGCAATTTATGCAGCTACTCTCACAAAATAAGATTCGTTCAACAATTCGTTCATTCTCCATCACTCTTGTTCTTTCTGATTGTATGTTCATGCGCACACATGTACATGCATGCGCTGTGTGTGTGTGTGTGTGTGTGTGTGTGTGTGTGTGTGTGTGTGTGTGTGTGCCCGCGCCTGTGTGTCATGGTCATGTGCATGTATTCCTTTTATTGTTCTTATTTGTTATCATTAATATTATTGTTATTATTCTATATCTTATCTATTTTATTTTTTGGAAGGGCTTGGGGGGTCTGAACTGTAGACCAAGAGACAGAGAAGTGTAGAGTTCTAGGCCTACTCGTCCTTCACAGCGGTGAGAGTCTTCTCTGATGCGCAGCTTTGTGGCGACCTGACATTGGTACTATAGCTTCATTCGGACAGTCCTGGTGTGTGGCTGTGGTATGAGATACTTGAGATGAGAGATGTGGGGACATCATGGGAAGACGGTTGGTTGGGAAAGATGAGAGGTGTGGGGACATCATGGGAAGACGGTTGGGAAAGATGAGAGGTGTGGGGACATCATGGGAAGACGGTTGGTTGGGAAAGATGAGAGGTGTGGGGACATCATGGGAAGACGGTTGGTTGGGAAAGATGAGAGGTGTGGGGACATCATGGGAAGACGGTTGGGAAAGATGAGAGGTGTGGGGACATCATGGGAAGACGGTTGGTTGGGAAAGATGAGAGGTGTGGGGACATCATGGGAAGACGGTTGGGAAAGATGAGAGGTGTGGGGACATCATGGGAAGACGGTTGGGAAAGATGAGAGGTGTGGGGACATCATGGGAAGACGGTTGGGAAAGATGAGAGGTGTGGGGACATCATGGGAAGACCGTTGGGAAAGATGAGAGGTGTGGGGACATCATGGGAAGACGGTTGGGAAAGATGAGAGGTGTGGGGACATCACGGGAAGACGGTTGGTTGGGAAAGATGAGAGGTGTGGGGACATCATGGGAAGACGGTTGGGAAAGATGAGAGGTGTGGGGACATCACGGGAAGACCGTTGGGAAAGATGAGAGGTGTGGGGACATCATGGGAAAACGGTTGGGAAAGATGAGAGGTGTGGGGACATCACGGGAAGACGGTTGGTTGGGAAAGATGAGAGGTGTGGGGACATCATGGGAAGACGGTTGGGAAAGATGAGAGGTGTGGGGACATCATGGGAAGACGGTTGGTTGGGAAAGACGAGAGGTGTGAGGACATCATGGGAAGACGGTTGCTTGGGAAAGATGAGAGGTGTGGGGACATCACGGGAAGACGGTTGGTTGGGAAAGATGAGAGGTGTGGGGACATCACGGGAAGACGGTTGGTTGGGAAAGATGAGAGGTGTGGGGACATCACGGGAAGACGGTTGGTTGGGAAAGATGAGAGGTGTGGTGACATCACGGGAAGACGGTTGGGAAAGATGAGAGATGTGGGGACATCATGGGGAAAACGGCTGGTTGGGAAAGACGAGAGGTGTGGGGACATCATGGGAAGACGGTTGGTTGGGAAAGACGAAAGGTGTGGGGACATCATGGCAAGACGGTTGGGAAAGATGAGAGGTGTGGGGACATCATTGGAAGACAGTTGGGAAAGATGAGAGGTGTGAGGACATCACGGGAAGACGGTTGGTTGGGAAAGATGAGAGGTGTGGGGACATCATGGGAAGACGGTTGGGAAAGATGAGAGGTGTGGGGACATCATGGGAAGACGGTTGGTTGGGAAAGATGAGAGGTGTGAGGACATCATGGGAAGACGGTTGATTGGGAAAGATGAGAGGTGTGGGGACATCATGGGAAGACGGTTGGTTGGGAAAGATGAGAGGTGTGAGGACATCATGGGAAGACCGTTGGGAAAGATGAGAGGTGTGGGGACATCATGGGAAGACGGTTGGGAAAGATGAGAGGTGTGGGGACATCACGGGAAGACGGTTGGTTGGGAAAGATGAGAGGTGTGGGGACATCATGGGAAGACGGTTGGGAAAGATGAGAGGTGTGGGGACATCACGGGAAGACCGTTGGGAAAGATGAGAGGTGTGGGGACATCATGGGAAAACGGTTGGGAAAGATGAGAGGTGTGGGGACATCACGGGAAGACGGTTGGTTGGGAAAGATGAGAGGTGTGGGGACATCATGGGAAGACGGTTGGGAAAGATGAGAGGTGTGGGGACATCACGGGAAGACAGTTGGGAAAGATGAGAGGTGTGAGGACATCATGGGAAGACGGTTGGTTGGGAAAGACGAGAGGTGTGGGGACATCATGGGAAGACGGTTGGGAAAGATGAGAGGTGTGGGGACATCATGGGAAAACGGCTGGTTGGGAAAGACGAGAGGTGTGGGGACATCATGGGAAGACGGTTGGTTGGGAAAGACGAAAGGTGTGGGGACATCATGGCAAGACGGTTGGGAAAGATGAGAGGTGTGGGGACATCATTGGAAGACAGTTGGGAAAGATGAGAGGTGTGAGGACATCACGGGAAGACGGTTGGTTGGGAAAGATGAGAGGTGTGGGGACATCATGGGAAGACGGTTGGGAAAGATGAGAGGTGTGGGGACATCATGGGAAGACGGTTGGTTGGGAAAGATGAGAGGTGTGAGGACATCATGGGAAGACGGTTGGGAAAGATGAGAGGTGTGGGGACATCATGGGAAGACGGTTGGGAAAGATGAGAGGTGTGGGGACATCATGGGAAGACCGTTGGGAAAGATGAGAGGTGTGGGGACATCATGGGAAGACGGTTGGGAAAGATGAGAGGTGTGGGGACATCACGGGAAGACGGTTGGTTGGGAAAGATGAGAGGTGTGGGGACATCATGGGAAGACGGTTGGGAAAGATGAGAGGTGTGGGGACATCACGGGAAGACCGTTGGGAAAGATGAGAGGTGTGGGGACATCATGGGAAAACGGTTGGGAAAGATGAGAGGTGTGGGGACATCACGGGAAGACGGTTGGTTGGGAAAGATGAGAGGTGTGGGGACATCATGGGAAGACGGTTGGGAAAGATGAGAGGTGTGGGGACATCACGGGAAGACAGTTGGGAAAGATGAGAGGTGTGAGGACATCATGGGAAGACGGTTGGTTGGGAAAGACGAGAGGTGTGGGGACATCATGGGAAGACGGTTGGGAAAGATGAGAGGTGTGGGGACATCATGGGAAGACGGTTGGTTGGGAAAGACGAGAGGTGTGAGGACATCATGGGAAGACGGTTGCTTGGGAAAGATGAGAGGTGTGGGGACATCATGGGAAGACGGTTGGTTGGGAAAGATGAGAGGTGTGGGGACATCACGGGAAGACGGTTGGTTGGGAAAGATGAGAGGTGTGGGGACATCACGGGAAGACGGTTGGTTGGGAAAGATGAGAGGTGTGGGGACATCACGGGAAGACGGTTGGTTGGGAAAGATGAGAGGTGTGGGGACATCACGGGAAGACGGTTGGTTGGGAAAGATGAGAGGTGTGGTGACATCACGGGAAGACGGTTGGGAAAGATGAGAGATGTGGGGACATCATGGGAAAACGGCTGGTTGGGAAAGACGAGAGGTGTGGGGACATCATGGGAAGACGGTTGGTTGGGAAAGACGAAAGGTGTGGGGACATCATGGCAAGACGGTTGGGAAAGATGAGAGGTGTGGGGACATCATTGGAAGACAGTTGGGAAAGATGAGAGGTGTGAGGACATCACGGGAAGACGGTTGGTTGGGAAAGATGAGAGGTGTGGGGACATCATGGGAAGACGGTTGGTTGGGAAAGATGAGAGGTGTGGGGACATCACGGGAAGACGGTTGGTTCGGAAAGACGAGAGGTGTGGGGAGATGGGAAAACGGTTCGGAAATTCCAGAGGTGTGGGGACATCATGATCATAAGTACGTGATTCGGAAAAATGAGAGGTGTGGGGACATGAGCACAGGATGACGTTGTGACTGATTGCAGTTTCATTTACACAACTGCGTAGATCTAGTCCAGCGTCTGCATGCCTATTCATTTGGAGTTATCGGTCTTGTTACCAGGAGAGTCGTCAAGGAGATTACACAGTCTTTCCTCACATGCTGTGCCAGTGTGTTGAAAACATTATCCCATGTAGTCAAAGTTGTATTCTGTATAAACAATATTTCATTTTCAAA